>NC_090650.1:88130375-88430375 GCF_040937935.1 Hyperolius riggenbachi
CTAGTACTCCTGAGATTCCGGAGGTGGTGGTGTTGGGGGGGTGTTGGGGCTGGAGGGCTACATGGGAGTGAGGGTAGGCTTGATTTCAGGAGGAGGACTGCTTGGGGAAGGTGTTCCTGTGCAATTACTGCATTGCCAATTACCGATTCCAACCAATTTAATTCCATCTTCCAGCAGCTTATTGTAAACAGACTGAGGGAGGCTTATTTCTGATTAATACCTGCTTGGTATTCCACCTTTGTGCTGTGGTTATCTGCCCTGTTCATTAAGCAAAAGTTAATATCTTTATCCACTTAAGGTGGCCATACACTGGCAGATGGTCACCCGATAGATCCTTCTCCGATCAGAAAATCTGAGGGATCTAATATTACCACACACTGCAAATAGATATTTAATAGATTTCAGCTTGAAATCTATTAAAAACGTATGAGACCACCGCTGCCGCAGTGCAGGGCTGCCTGATAGTCCCCCTATGTCTCCTCACATCTAATGCTCCCTAGGGCCCCTGCAGATTGCTGACAGTAAAGTGTACTCACCTGTTCTCCAGCGCACTTCCACCAGTGTTCTGTCTCCATCTCCACCACGGCATCAGTGACCCACTTGTGCATGCCTCCGGGTCATAGGGAGCAGGTGCCCTGGTGGGGATGAAGACAGGACACAGGAGGGAGCGCACCGCTGAACAGGTGAGTGCACGCCACTGCCAACACTCTTTAGGAGCAGTATTTAAGGTGGGGGAGACATGAGGTGGTCCATAGGTCAGCATTGATCTATCGCTGCTACTGCTGCAACACTGCCCTGCCCCCTTTTTCCATCTAAAGTGATCAAGAATTTTGATCTATTTTGGACAGAAGTTGATTGAAATTACGATCAGGTGCAGTTGCGTGAGTACAATTCATATCACAAGGGTCATAAAACAAGTGTGGCCGTCATGATCTTCACACCCACATCAAGTGTAGCCACAAAAACTCCTGAAGTATAGTCCCCTGTATCTGAGGAAGGGAAGGTTAGTAGTTGGGGGCCTCCACAGTTCTGGGCTGCTCCCCTCTAGTTACGCACCTGATTGGGTGGCTATGTTGGAGCATCTGCTACTTTTATGGGTTGTGACACCAAACAGCATCAGAAAAAGATGTACCTGCAATTAAAAAAAAAATTACGAGAAAAAGAGTTAAGCATGGAAAGAAGCCATTAGATTACAGCATAACACGCTTCACACTTGCCAGATTCTGCAGCCATAATTATCTGCATGCTTTCATTTCAGAGAATAGAAAAAAAAGTGACACGTAATGAAACAATGTTAAAAGTTCCCCTGGAGGGAAGAATCTTTCTGGCACCAACCTACTTTCAAGATTATGATTTATGGCTATTTCATTGTCTATGTTTTTTTCCCCCTCACTTCATACAGTAGCTAGCGATTCCACCACGGCATTGTTATTTATAAACTTTAAAAAGGGGCTAAATAGTTCTTATTTTTACCCAGTTGTAGTTACACAACAGTCTCCCAATACACTTATTACACTAAGGGCTTGATTCACTAACCGGCGCTAAGTGTTAGCACCGGAGTATAAAAGAGTTTTCCGGTGCTAAGCCGGTTAGTGTGCCTTATCTGAGGTTAGTGTGCCTTATCTGAGTTAGTGTGCCTTATCTGAGGTTAGTGTGCCTTATCTGAGTTAGTGTGCCTTATCTGAACTTAGTGCCCCTTAAGTAGCTTTGTGCACACTAAATAGCTTTGTGCACACTAAAAGATGCACAAAGCTACATCGCACACTGCAGATAAGGCACACTAACCTCAGATAAGGCACACTAACCTCAGATAAGGCACACCAACTCAGATAAGGCACACTAACCTCAGATAAGGCACACTAACCTCAGATAAGGCACACCAACTCAGATAAGGCACACTAACCTCAGATAAGGCACACTAACCTCAGATAAGGCACACTAACTCAGATAAGGCACACTAACTCAGTTAAGGCACACTAACTCAGATAAGGCACACTAACCTCAGATAAGGCACACTAACCTCAGATAAGGTTAGCGCTGTAGTTTGTGCCCACTAAGTGATAAGGCACACTAACCGGCTTAGCGCCGGTTAGTGAATCAAGCCCTAACAGGGTTAACTCTCCTGTCTGGACCGCCACGCTTTTCCCTGCACTCCGCAGGAGCTGGACAGTTTGGGTTATCCTTCTATATACATTTAAAATGCCAGCCGTGTAAAATGGGCACAAGGAAATATCAATATTCCCCAATTCCTGATAGTAAAATATCAGTAACTACTGTATACCGATATTTTCCTATCACCAATTCCTGTACCCCAATCAATTCCTGTACCCCAATTCTCACGCTAACCCTCCCCTATCTATGCCTAACACTAACCTGCCCCCACCTACACCTAACCTTCCCTCATATATGTCTAACACTAACAACATTCAAACCTGGTGCCTCGTCTCGGCCGCTCAGCACCCATATTAAAGCAGAAAGTAGCGGCTGTTCCTGCGCTCAGCACCCATATTACAGCTTTAGAGCAGCTACCTAAAGGGTAGTTTTTTTATAGTTAAACATATGCATAGATGGAGATACTGGTTGCTTGGCAGTTGGAAACAGTTGTTATTTCCCAGAATGCAACAAGGCTCACAGACAGGAAACTGTCAGTACCTAGTTCCTGAGATCACACTGGGAGAGGTTTCACCACAATATCAGCTCCCTGGTGATCTAGTCGAGAAAAGGTAAATATTTGTGGGAAAGGGGGTATCAGCTACTGATTGGAATGAAGTTCAGTCATTTGTTAAAGTTCCTCTTTATAAGGGAGGCAGGAAATTTGGGCGCATGAGGCAGGTGGACAAAAAGGGCGCCGCCATTCACTCCCATAATAAATATCGTTTAATGGGCGCCCAACAGGAAAAAATGGCGTCGCCCGGAGACTTTTAATGTCTTATAACTGCTTCTCACGATTACACATTATTTAATGATTTATAATTTTTTAAACATTATTTTTAAACGAAAAACAGTACAATATTTTTTAAAACATTATTTTTAAACGAAAAATAGCACAATAATTTTTTTTAAACGTTATTAATGCTTATCACAGGGGGGTCTTAGGTTTAGGCACCACCAGGGGGGTCTTAGGTTTAGGCACCACCAGGGGGGTCTTAGGTTTAGGCACCACCAGGGGGGTCTAGGGGTTAGGGGTAGGTACAGGGAGGGTTCTGTGTGAGAGTAGGGTTAGGTATAGTTTTAGTAAAATCCTTATTAATCTTTTATAAAACGTTATTATACATTTCACTTTTTAAACGGAAGATTAACGTTTTTACAATTTCCAATTTCATACACATTATTTAATGATTTATAACTTTATAAAACATTATTTTTAAACGAAATATAGCACAATTTTTTTTAAACAATATTCATGCTTATCGTTTAAAACCCTGCGCCCTTTTTTCCCGACGCCCTTTTTTAACGTATGCCTTTATAAGAATATAAGTATCCATTAGATAAAACTACACGCCTAAATATATTTGTTATTACAATTAATTTTCCCCTTGCTTATAGTCTGCCGTCAAAGATAGCTGCAGCTGGGTGCACTAGAGGCTTTCCAGACCTTCCCACCACAGCTGCCCAGGTCCGCCTTCTAGCTTGTGGCCTCCCTCCTGTCCAAGTACAGGCTTCTCCAAACTGGGCATGTGCGGGTAAGGTCTACGCATGCCCAGTAGAATGCAGCACAAGTGCACAGAGAAAAAGCTGCGTACAAGTGCTGTTATTCTTCTGAGCATGTGTAGACCATACTCGTCCATGCACAGTACAGAGGCACTCATACTTGGACGGTGGCCATGAGCAACTTAGTCGACAAGAGTGCTGGAGCAGTGGGATGTAAGAGGATGGGGGAAGCCTTTATACCATTCAGAAACTTCCCACTATGGAGTGAAGAATCAGAGGGAAGAATCACATTTTTGTTTTTTTATTTCACTCCAGGTAAGCTGTAAGGGACCAATTCATAAAGGGGCTATAGGCTGTTTTGGGCGTTGGCACTCAGCTATGATATAGCCAAGTGCAGGAGCATTGGTAGGATTCAAAAAGATCCTGGGCACTGGGCACTCCAGACAGAAAATGGGTGTGACCAGGCACCCAGAATGTGGGTGTGGTCATGGGTGGAGCCAAATTTACATGAACTTTACAGCGGTCTGTGTAGGCCTGCCCAGCAAAATGTTGGATGAAGCCCCCTCTGCATTAAATTAATAGGCAGTGCCACTTAAACATAACTAGCATCTCCAGTTCTTGTGCAGGTTGTTACGTTGAGAGATGTTATATATTGATCGAGTAAGGATAATACTCAAAAGTGTGGGTTACCACCAAGGCGACCACTGAAAAAATAGGTGGAGATCACAACCCTGTTGCCACGCAGGTATAAAAGCCGCTCTCTGTAGCTGGGAAGATTTTGGGGATACACCCTCCACCAAGGGTGGAAAACAGTAGATAATTAATGAAAGTAACAGAGGCGCCCATCAGAATAAGATACGTTATTGTTAACTGCTTTATCACTGTGTTTATTTATATATGCTGGTTTATATAGTTCTTCGTGCATGGGTCCTTTTCTAAATATAGATACTTCTTTATAAATTAGATTTTTAAAGTGTTTGTTGCTATTTTACATAATGATGTTTTAACATTAAGTCTCCTGAGCATACTGTTTTAATGCCTCCTGGATGCTCCACTAATTTTTGCCTGAAGAAGCGGGTATGCAGGCGAAACGTGTTGCAGTTGAGCTTTATGTTGTATCTTTTTTTTCTTATTGAATAAAGTTCTACTTTGAAAATTGAGATTAGCTGGAGGTAAGTCCACCACTACTTCCATTTTGAACAGTTTTTAACATATCTTATTCTGATTAAACCCTCTAACAGGGCTGTTAGAGTTCTTAATGAGTCAACTGAAGCTGAAGTCTTTTCAGATTTGGACTTGGAGTTATTTACTGAGTCCCTCGATGGTCTTTATATAATCATAGTACCACATGGCAACTGCATCAATGTACATCTACCCAAACACTGTCATTTTCTAAGTGGTCACATTCACGTAGCTATGCCACAATTTTTCCCACTGCATTTTTCTTTTTAAAATAAATGCATCTGTTCTACGTTAGACAGTAAATTCACTGATAATTGGCAGTTCTCATCCACGCCAATGAAGTTGAAGGCTCAACATTCTCAAACTGGGATAACAACATTTAGACAAACATGTTTTTTCTGCCATAGAAAAAATGTCTGAGCTGTTTCTGTTCCCGAGAATGTGATGCATTATTAAGCTATAAAATAATGCCCCTAGTTATAAAATGGGAAGATGTATGTTGTGTGATTATAGGTGGCAGATTTATAATGCTATATCTCTCATACAGGATGTGACAGAACATTCCACAAAGAATAAGCGCTGGAATTACTTACAATTTGGTTTATAAATCATCCTTGCAGTTATATCAGTTCATCATTTAAAAATCACACTTTAATTATTTGGCTGGGACCTGTGCCTGCCAGAAATAGTTTGTTTATGAAATATATTATTTTTGAATTTATATTTAAGTTGTCTGTTTAAACTACAGATAGACAATGGGAGAGAAAATGTAACAAATAATCACTACTTTGATATTTTTTTTATTTGATAAGTTACAAATAATTACTGGCTTTATCTTTTTTTTTTCATTTGATAAGTGTTGTATTTTTTTTTGTAAAGGTATTTATTTAAAGACACACACACACACGCACGCACGCACACACACACATATATACACACACACATACACACATACACACACACACACACACACACACACACACACACACACACACAAACACACACATACACACATACACACACACGCACATATATACACACACATATACACACACACACACACACACACACATATACACACACACACACACACACACTTATGTATATGTAGGCACAGCAGAAATGTTTCTAGAATATCAAGTATTTATCAAAGATAAGTATTGCAGTAACACGTTTTACTATACACATGTTTATTCCCTTTGCGTGTATTGGCACAAAACAAAAAAGGGAGGTAAATAAAAAGCAAGTATGACATAATGTAACACAACGCCAAAAATGGGCTACCGTAGCCTCGGTAGAAGCGCTGCTTGGCGCGAAATGGCCGTCAGGCATCCTGTGCCCAGCACCCACCACCACCCACGCCTCTTTTCACATGGTATGTGCATCACCAATTACAGCTTTCTTTGATGTTGTACTTTTTGCACTATTTGATATCTCAGCAATAAATTGAACATTCGCAGCAGTGCCAGCTTTTCCTCTATCTTTATTCGCTTACAAAATTATTGGCTCCCTTTCAAAATTGTGGATAAATAAGATTGTTTCAAGCATGTGATGTTACTTTAAACTCACCTGGGACAAGTAACAGCTGTGGGCAGTTTAAAAATCACATCTGAAAGCAGATAGACCTAGATCACACCAGTAACCTAGTGGCAGTGCAGCATTCTCATTCAGCAGCTATCGCTCTCCGTTGCTTCACAGCTTCCACACTCTGTGTGCTGGTGTAACGGTTGGGTGCTGCAACTCAGACGTCTGATTATAGGTGATCTGCAGTATCCCCAATAATACAGACACTATACCTGACCATGTGGTGATCTGCAGAATCACCAATAATGCAAGTATAGCTGGTAGAGATACTGACAGAGATGTGTATTAGTGCAACCGTAACTTTAATAGTAGAGAGGAACGTTACCAGAGGAGCTGGTAAAGTACTATCAGTACACAGACTGTATATACTAGCACAGACCTTTCCAAAGGGCTGGGAAAGGTACAAACAGTGAGAGACCTTCACCAGAGGGGCTGGCCAGGTACTAGTAGTGAAAGTGACTGTTTAGACTTGATCAGACCTTTCCAGAGGAGCTGGAAAGGTGCTATCAGTCACTAATAGAGCAATAACAAACTATCTCCCCAGAGAAGCTGGTGAGACAATAGTACCTCACCAGTGGCGAGGGCCCACTGGTGAGTAGAGAGGTCAGACAGGCTAGGTTCGGCAACAGAGAGGTAAGTATCAGTACAGAATCGTGAGACAGAAGAGTAATCAGTAATCAGGCAGAGTTCAGCAACTAATCAGATAGGCAGAAGTACAGAAGCGTTAAGCAGGAAGCAAGGTCATACACAGTTAATCAAATACAATATAACAACAATCCTAGTCTGGGTGTGAAGTCCTTAGGTTTCAACACCTGGCACTAGTCTAAGGTCTGAGTGCTAACACAAAGTATTCACGACAGCAGAGAGGGAAAGAATGAAGACTGGAGGCTTAAGAAGCGGAGGCACGCTTCCAGCCACTCCCACCACGGAATCTGCCAATCGGCGCGGCGAGAGTCATCAGCGACATCAGCCGACCTGCAGGTCAGCTGACGCGCCTTCTGCCCGCATAAAGGTCCTGTCTCTGTGCGCGCGCGCCCGCGCGAGACAGAAACCCTATGAGCTGGAGAGATAACATCGTTCCTGGCGTGCTAGACGGCAAGGGAACGGAACACGCTTGAGAGCCAGGGAGAGAGGCGGCTGCAGACCCCCCCTGCGAGTCAGCAGCCGCCAGATCTATGCTTGTTACAGCTGGCAACCCCTGAGTAGAGTGCACTGTTCCCTGCTGGGGCCAACTGCCTCCCTGCAAGCCTGGAATACATGCTGGGGATACTATTACCACAGCTGCCAGAAGAAAGCACATTCACCGCTAAAGCCTGAAAGCCTGGTGGTCCCCGGCTACCATGTGGTACAAACGCTACTACAGGCTGTTATCCAAGCACAGCCATATCTTAAAGGAATACTGTAGGGGGGTCGGGGGACAATGAGTTGAACGTACCCGGGGCTTCTAATGGTCCCCTGCAGACATCCTGTTCCCACCGGCCACTCACCGATGCTCCGGTCCCGTCTCCAGTTCACTTCTGGAATTTCCGACTTTAAAGTCGGAAAACCACTGCGCCTGTGTTGACGTGTCCTCGCTACCGCTGACGTCACCAGGAGCATACTGCGCAGGCCCAGACCATACTGGGCCTGCGCAGTACGCTCCTGGTGATGTCAGCAAGAGCGAGGACACGGCCACGCAGGAGCAGTGGTTTTCCAACTTTAAAGTCGGAAATTCTGGAATTGAACCGGAGGCGGGGCCGGAGCATCGGTGAGTGGCTGCACGGGCACAGGATGTCTGCAGGGGACCATTAGAAGCCCCGTGTAAGCTCAACTCATTTTCCTTTAAGGAGTATTCCTTTAAGGAGGTGAGACCTGTCCTGGATAAGGCCCTACAAATATATTTACACAATAACTGAGAGAGCTTTTTTCTTTTCTTATTTTTCTACTACAGTGGATAAAGAGCTGCCCAGCTTAACATCACTCCTGATCGCTACACCTAGGGAGACTATCCAACTCCTGCCATACACTTATTGAATGTGTGCAAGGCATCATGAAATCTGAGGATTACCTGAGGATTTTGGGTCGCACTATAGAGCCCAGTGTCAGAAAGCTGATTTGCATCCGAGATCTTAAAGGAATACTATCAATTCACATATTTTTTTCAATTGACACAGGAATTGTTTGGGAAGTGCTGCTAAGTGCTGGTGTATACATTTTAGTAGCAACCTCTTTGTTTAATGTTATCAAAATACTTTCAAACTTTACTGACCCAAAACTGAGGCAGACTGAGCCATGAGGAGAGGGGAAATTTCCCCACACTTGATAAGTTAACTCTATGTGTAACTCTGTGTATGACAGAGAGAAAGCTCCCAACAGCTGCAGCTTCTGTGTCCTGTGTTTCTGACTGAAGTGTCTGAAGAGAGCAGAGGAAATGTAACTAATTGTCACAGCTTTTCACACTGTTTTTGCTTTCAGAGTTTGATATGTTTGATATTTGCTTTCTGTAGTCTGATATGCAACTCTAGCTGTGCATTGAAGCAGACACCCCTTCTGCAATTGATTTGTCCCAATATAGCTAAATCCTACCCTCAATAAATTACAGCTTTTGCCTCTGATATTTAACATGAAAAGTAGGAAAATGTTTACACAGCTGCTTAGACATTATTTGTACATTGTCATTTTAGAACACTTGGGTATTGATAGTATTCCTTTAAGTCTTCCAGCAGGACAATGACCCCAAACAAACAAAAAAAAGAACCAAGAAATGGATTGCAACAAAGCGCTGGAGAGGTCTGAAGTGGCCAGCAATAAGTCCAGATCTAAATCCCACCTGTGGAAAAAATCTTAATATTGCTGTTGGGAAAAGGCACCCTTTTAATAAGAGAGACCTGAAGCAGTTTGCAAAGAGAGAGTGGACTAAAGTTTTGGGTGAGAGGTTTAAGAGGCTTATTGATGGTTATAGGAAGCAAATTATATCAGTTATTTTTACCAACGGGTGTGCAACCAAATACTAAATTAAGGGTGCCAATAATTTTGTCCAGCCCATTTGTCAAGTTTTGTGTAACATTATGCTGTTCACTGTGGAGCATTTTTACCTCCCTATGTGAACAGGTAGCCCTTCTGGTATGGCATATGTCTGGACATATGTGGTTCCATCCCAAATGTCTCCTCTCTCTCCCCTTTTTCTCTTCTTGTCCTTGATGTGCCTGCTGTGGGGGTATCTCCCACTGTTAATGAGCATGTTTTGGAATTTTCCTTTTCTCTCTTTTTTTGTTTTCGTTTATGTATTGCGGACTGGGACTTTGTTAAAGGGACACTTAAGTCAAACAAAAAAAATGAGTTTTACTCACCTAGGGCTTCCAATAGCCCCCTGCAGCTGTCCAGTACCCTCGCTGTCTCCCTCCGATCCTCCTGGCCCCGCCGGCAACCACTTCCTGTTTCAGTGACAGGAGCTGACAGGCTGGGGACGCGAGTTATTCTTCGCGTTCCCAGACACATTAGCACCCTCTATGCTGCTATATGGTATATGATATATGCTATAGCAGCATAGATGGCGCTTTTGTGGCCAGGAACGCGAAGAACCACTTGCGTCCCCAGCCTGTCAGCTCCTGTCACCGAAACAGGAAGTGGCTGCCGGCGGGGCCAGGAGGATCGGAGGGAGACGGCAAGGGCACCGGACAGCTGCAGGGGGCTATTGAAAGCCCCAGGTGAGTAAAACTCATTTTTTTTGTTTGACTTAAGTGTCCCTTTAAGGTGCATGATGGAGACTTATTCTATTTAAATTTATATGCGTTTCCTTTTGGACGCATGTTCCTTTTTCAAAAAATATGGGTTTGTGCATATGCGGTTTCCTCTTTGGAGGTCTCCCCATTATCTTTGGCATTTTCTCATTGAAATATCATTAGAGAATGGCTAATAATCTATTCATTTCAGCATCTTTTTAGATAGACTGATATATATGTATATATAAGTTTTGTTTCTTGTCTCATATTTGTGTGTTCCTTTTTTCCCCTTCCTTTGTTTCCCCGTCCCTTGTTTCACTATAGGTCGCACCAGTCTTTTGGCCGGAGTCCTTCTTTTGCACACACGGTTCCTCCCATTTGGGCGGATTCCGTGTGATGCGGCTGTCCCTTTCTTCATCCGCATTGGTCTCCGTGTGGGATGCATTGTATGCGCTCCAGGGAGATATGCGCGACACACACCCGTCCCGGCTTAATGATGTGCTGGGCGGGGAAGGTGGATTGACAGCACTGCGGCCGACGGACTTGGTTCCCGGATGGAGCGCGTCATATTCGCTCCACCCTGGTGCGCATGACGTCCTCCTCCCTCTGCCTCCAGGTTAATGCTCGGGTGGTGGGCGGATCGGGTGGACGTCAGAGCTGCGGCCGGCGTGACTCCTTGGGCGGGGTAATAAAAGGGGAGGGATTTTAGACCTATTTTCAATGGCGGCTCCGCTGCTAGTATACAGGGAGCGTTTTTGTACATATGGTGCTCTACATCTGAAGAGGCTGATAGATGGATCAGCGAAACATGTCATGTACTGAGCGCCGTGTGGATTATCTGATATGACACTTACCTCCTTTCTCCAACCACCCTGGTGACGTGTGGTCCTGGTAACTATAACTTTATCCGTAGCCATATGAACTGGCACTACTCTGATGGTAGCATGAGACTTTAAAGCCACTTTTCAGCATAAGGCTTTTTTTGGGACTGTGATTGAGCCCCTTATGCACACTTCTCCATATCTCTACATAAGCAATTGGGTCTCCTATGGTATCGGCTTTACTTGCAAGCAACTGTGCTTTTTATTCGCTGTTTCCTGCAGTCTGCGACTGGGATTGAACTGCATATGGATGCAAATTGCCCTTCATGCTGCCTTGTAATATCTGATTCTGCTCTATTTGCAAAGAAACTGTGCTTCTTACCATGCCTGCTTTATTTGCTGCAATCTGTGACTGGGATTGAATTGTGTATGGAGTGGAGATCTCAAGTACTATGAGAGAGAGAGATATATGGAGCATTATCCATGCTTTACTAACCAACTTGCAAGCTTCAATAATGTTTGTGCATGTCCATGCTTATCTCCTTTTATTTTCTGCTTATTGATAACCATCAGATGAACTTCAATTTTCTGCCAGGATCAATAATAGTGCACTACAATACCAGGACTTGGTCTCAGGGGGAGGACTGCAGCCTCCTTTTTCCTATAATTTACATTATGTTGAATTTACCTTTTTTCCTCCCTTTTTTGTTTTGTTCCAATGCACACTAAGGGAATAAACATATGTATAGTAAAACATGTGTTACTGTAATACTTTTCTGTGAGAAATACTGGATATTCTGGAAAAATTTCTGCGGTGCCTACATATACATAAATATACATGTGTGTGTGTATTTAAATAAATACCTTTACGAAAAAAAATAGAACATTTATCAAAAGAAAAATTAATTCTAGGGTTCCATCAACTTCGGCCATGACTGTATATGTATATATAATATATATATATATATATATATATATATATATATATATATATATATATATATATATATATATATATATATATATACATATATATATATATATATATATATATATATATATGTATATATATATATATATATGTATATATATATATATATATATATATATATATATATATATATATATATATATATATATACTAGCTGGTCACCCGGCGCTGCCCGGGTATGTAATTGGCTAGTGTTACCTCTGCCCACTTTTTCTAATCCAAACACACAATTACTCAAGGATGACCTAGTTTGTGAGCTTTGCGGTCTTTGGCATCAATAATTGGCATTGAAATGAAATAAATCTAATTGGCTGTGGCTCCACTCCTTTGAAAATCAATAGGTGAATTTTGATTAGCTTTTGTAGGCTCCACCCACTTTTTTGAATATTAATCCCAGTCACCCGGTGACCAACTGTGCAAAGTTTAAGAAACCTGCCATTGACAGAGTAAGAAAAACAAAAGTTTGCTTTCTTAAAACAGAAAGAATTTGCGATAATTCAGGTTGGAGCGAGCTTAAAATGTCTCCCAATGCATCACTGTTGAATATGTGCAAATTAACCATTGTTACCCTTAAAAGCTAAACACACCTCCAGAACTGCTGGAATGCAATGATGTGTCAGTTTGTTAATTTGTACAGAGCCATAATAATCCAACATGCATACAGACTGTTTTGGATTCTTTGATCCTCATCAGTACATGGCATGGATTAGTTTGGCTCTATGCAGTAGGGCTTGTAACACCGAGAGGTACAGACTAACCAGCAAGCTCATGGTGACCCAGAACTCATTGGAGTGTGTAAGGGACTACAATGGTCCTAAAAGCCCCCTTACTAAGATGTTAAGAAAAACAAAAGTTTGCTTTCTTAAAACAGAAAGAATTTGCGATAATTCAGGTTGGAGTGAGCTTGAGATGTCTCCCAGTGCATCACTGCTGAATATATGCAAATTAACCATTCTACCCTTAGAAGCTAAACACACCTCCAGTGTAACAGTGTAAGAATGGCTGCAGTTTACATTTTCCAGTGAAATTTGTATTTGTCTCCGCCCCCTTTTTGGTTATGGGAATAAAAAGTATCCCATACTTTATTCCCGGCAATGTACTATGTGTGTGTGCCAAATTTCAGTTTACATTCTAGCAGTGAAATTTGTATTTTTCTCCACCCACTGATGTCCTAATGTTTCCCGGGTATGTATTTGGCTGCTGTTGTGACCACTTTTTCGAACCCTAACACACAATTGTCAATAGTCAATGACCAAGTTTGTGAGATTTGTGGTCTTTGGCATGAATAATTTTCATTGAAATGAAACACATCTGATTCTCTGTTTGTGGCCCCGCCCCTTTTCTAAATATTTAACCCCAATCACCCAATGATCAACTGAACCAGGTTTGAGGCTTGTGCCATTAACAGTGCAAAAATGGCAGCAATTAAATATTTGCCTTGAAAATCAATAGGTGAATTGTGATTGGTTTTTGTCGGCTCCACCCACTTTTCTGAATATTAATCCCAGTCACCCAGTGACCAACTGTGCAAAGTTTTAGAACCCTACAATTAATAGTGTAAGAATGGCTGCAGTTTACATTTTCCCAGTGAAATTTGTGTTTGTCTCCACCCACTGATGACTTGGCATTGCCCAGGTATGTATTTGGCTGGTGTTGGCTCCACCCACTTTTTCTAACCCTAACACAAAATTACTTAATGACCAAGTTTGTGAGCTTTGCGGTCTTTGGCATCAATAATTTGCATTGAAATAAAATAAATCTGATTGGCTGTGGCTCCACCCCTTTTCTGAATTTGAAACCCAATCACTCAATGCCCAACTGTACCAGGTACAGGTGATTAACAGTGCAAGAATGGCATCAATTAAATATTCCCCTTCTGGAATTTCAGACTTTAAAGTCTGAAAACCACTGCGCCTGCGTTGCCGTGTCCTCGAACCCGCTGATGTCATCAAGAGCGCACAGCGCAGGCCCAGTATGGTCTGTGTCTGCGCAGTACACTCCTGGTGACATCAGCGGAAGCGAGGACACGGGCGTGCAGGCGCAGTGGTTTTCTGACTTTAAAGTCAGAAATTCCGGAAGTGAACTGGAGGCGGGGCCGGAGCATCGGTGAGTGGCTGCGCTAACATAGGATGTCTGTGGGGGACCATTAGAAGCCCCGGGTAAGTTCAGCTCATTTTCCCCCGACCCCCCAACAGTATCCCTTTAAAACAGAAAGAATTTGCGAAAATTCAGGTTGGAGTGAGCTTAAAATGTCTCCCAGTGCATCACTGTTGAATATATGCAAATTAACCTATTTTGGTTCCTGGATGTAGAAACTACGTCCAGGAACCATGCGCGCTACCGCGGCCGATCGTGCGCATGCACGCGTACTCCCGGCCGCGGATTCGGTAGCCACAGAATCAATGTATCGGGCTATGGTGCCCGATCACTGATTCCTCTCCCCCGCTGAAAAAGCAACAGCTTCTCTCGGAAGCTGTGCTTTTTCTGGACGTTCCCTCCCCGATGTGTCACTCTAAGCGTGTGTTACGCTTAGAGTGACGTCATGTAAACAAACTCATTAAAAAAAAATTTAAAATAAATTTTTTTTTTAAAAATAACTCACAATTACATTATAAAACTATACTTTACATCCCACCCTCCCAAAAATACCCAAATAAAATGTTTAATATAAAAAAAAAACCATTACAATAAAAAAAAAACATGTAAATATTTACCTAAGGGTCTAAACTTTTTAAATATCAATGTAAAGATGAAATATTTCTATATTTTTTCATTTTAAACTTGTAAATAGTGATAGATGCAAAACGGAAAAAATGCACCTTTATTTCCACATAAAATATTGTCGCCATACATTGTGATAGGGACATAATTTTAACGGTGTAATAACCGGGACATATGGGCAAATACAATACGTGAGTTTTAATTATGGAGGCATGTATTATTTTAAAACTATAATGGCTGAAAACTGAGAAATAATGATTTTTTCCGTTTTTTTCTTATTCTTCCTGTTAAAATGCATTTACAGTAAAGTGGCTCTTAGCAAAATGTACCCCCCCCCCCCCCCCCCAAAGAAAGCCTAATTGGTGGCGGGAAAAACAAGATATAGATCAGTTCATTGTGATAAGTAGTGATAAAGTTATAGGCTAATGAATGGGAGGTGAACATTTCTCAAGTGAAAACGACTGAACGCGAATGGGTTAACCATTGTTACCCTTAAAAGCTAAACACACCTCCAGAACTGCTGGAATGCAATGATGTGTCAGTTTGTTAATTTGTACAGAGCCATAATAATCCAACATGCATACAGACTGTTTTGGATTGTTTGATCCTCATCCTCATCAGTGCATGGCATGGATTAATTTGGCTCTATGCAGTAGGGCTTGTAACACTGAGAGGCGTCCACACTAGGTCCGGAAACATATCCGTGGCTGCGTTTTTCAAACCTGATGAAAAACGGAGTCCCGGATACTAATGTTCAAAATAGCAGCCTCACCCAAGTAAAAAACGGATCCGTCTGCGTTTGCGGGGATCCGTTTTCAAAACCTGAACGGAAGGTCCGGACCTGCTGCATTTTCACGCAACGTGTCAGGACCACGGATACACGCAGGGGTAGTGAAAGCAATGAGAAAACTCATCTCCAGCTCCACAGGCAAAAAACGGATGTGAAAACGGATAGGCTGAGCTTTATGATTGGCCCAAAAAATCCTCCCACTCCTTCCTAATGATAGAGACGTTTTCTGTCAGGGTAAAACCTGAACGGAAACTGATGCAAAACTGATGCAAAATTGATGCAAAACTGATGCACTTTCATCAGTTTGCAGTACGGTGGGTACTTCCCCTGATCCGGACTGCAGTGTCCGTCCTGCAACCGGGTCTAGTGTGGACCCAGCCTAACCAGCAAGCTCATGGTGACCCAGAACTCATTGGAGTGTGTAAGGGACTACAATGGTCCTAAAAGCCCCCTTACTAAGATGTTAAGAAAAACAAAAGTTTGCTTTCTTAAAACAGAAAGAATTTGCGATAATTCAGGTTGGAGTGAGCTTGAGATGTCTCCCAGTGCATCACTGCTGAATATATGCAAATTAACCATTCTACCCTTAGAAGCTAAACACACCTCCAGTGTAACAGTGTAAGAATGGCTACAGTTTACATTTTCCAGTGAAATTTGTATTTGTCTCTTTTTGGTTATGAGAATAAAAAGTATCCTATACTTCATTCCAGGTAATGTACTATGTGTGTGCCAAATTTCATTCAAATCCGTTCAGCCGTTTTTGCGTGATCGAGTAACAAACATCCAAACATCCAAACATCTAAACATCCGAACTTTCCCATTTATTATATTAGTAGGATATATATGATTGCCGGAGATATGTTTTTGTGGCCACAAGTCATCCATGAAATCCGCATCTGACCAGACTTCTTTGGAATGTAAATTGATGATGTACAAGGGTCCCACTGGTTTTTGTCAAGCATGAACTAGTGGTATCACTGAATATCTTCAGAATGGAAGAAAGCTGATGTGTCTGTCACTTGCTGCATCATGTTTTCTTGTTAAACCATAGCATTTTTCATCATCAGCTTTGAATGTTTTTTATACTTCTGCAGAAATCTGGAAATACCTGTCTTCCTTGGTATTTCTGCATGTGAGACACTTTCTTTATGCAGTAAGAACTGTATCAGGTCGTTTCGGCGCCACAACTGGCAGGCATCTCAAACATGCCTGTGTTAAATTTTGGCAATTTTGGCAATCAGGCACCTAGCCAGTTATTTAGACGCTCAATGCAAGTAGTATGTAGATGATCGGCTGCAACTATCGGTAGTTTGGGCATTCGAGTTTCACTACTTACTGTACAGCGTGCAGTATTTCTACACTCTGGGAAACTTCATCTGAATACCCTTCACTTCAGCTGCAGTTGCCACTGTGCGTGCTCCCACTCACGTTCTTGTCACCACCCGTTCGTACACAGGTCAGTGAATGGGAACACAGTTCCCATTCACAGATCCACTGTAAGTGCCTGTGATCAATGAACACTGGCATCAATGAGATGCCGGTGGTCATTGATAAAAGTGAAAGTAAAACATACACGCTTTACTTCCTCTGCGTACTGTACACAGGTGGAATAAACTGGGGGTGGGGGGTGAACATCTAGTCGCCAAGTAGTAAATTACAACCTAACACATTAAATTCAATAAAAATGTATAAATTCCCCATTAAAACGAACCCCTTATTTCCCCTACTCTCCCATAGTTACCAAAATATAACATCTGTATAAACAAAAAATGATAACAAAAAATACATAAATAGTTACCTTAGGGACTTAACTTTTTTAATGTGTATGTCGTGAGGGTATATTACTGTTATTTTTGCAAATAAGGACTTGATGGACGCAAAACTGAAAAGAAATACCTATATTTCCAAATAAAATATTGTTGCAATACAGGCGCATCATTAGGGCAGGAGATTCGGGGCTCTGCCCCCGAATCTCCGCCCACGGTGCCCCCGTGGTCAGGGGACAGAGTGCCCTGAATGGGATGGGGCATCCCGTCGGGGAGCAGTGCAGGAGAGTAGTGTAGAGAGGCGCAAAGAGAATGGTGAATTGTAGAAGCTGGGGAGGGCGGCCCGACTTCTGTCCTCTTCCCCTCTACTCGGCTCCTCCCTCCTCCTGTCACTGTGCTCCCTCCATAAAATTGGAGCTGCCGCTGTGGATGAAACAACTCCACACTCACCTTCCCTGGCTCCAGGCTACAACAAATGCTAGAACTCCATGTACACCTGTCTCCACTGCAACTCCAATTTCGTGCTCACACTACTTCCTGTGTGAGCACGGCATTGCAGAGCAGACAGCATGGACCTGGAGGGGGAGCTCTAGCGTCTGATTGAGCCAGGGAGTGTGAAGCATTTTCTTCTGCAGCTGCAGCACCAATCTTATGGAGGGAGCACAGTGACAGGAGGGGGGGGGGTGGCCCGAAGTGAGTTGCCCATCCTTCCATCAGGTGCCCTCCCACCAGTCCATCAGATGTCCTGCCATCAGGTGCCCTCCCACCTGACCACCAAATGCCCTCCCATCAGGTGTCAACTATCGTTCCCCACCAACATCAGGTGTCAGACACCCACCTACCCCCCACTACCACCAAGTGTCAGCACCACCAGGTCTGAGCCCCCCCCACCTTCAGGTGTTAGCCCCCCCTCCCCCACCATCAGGTGTCACCCCTCCTCCCTCCCCACCATCCTGGTGTCAGCCCCCCTCCCTCCCCACCATCAGGTGTTAGCCCCACTCTCTCCCCACCATCAGGTGCCAGCACTATCATGTGCAAGCGCACTCTCCCACCCCACTACCAGGTGCCAGCTCACCATCCCACCCCACCAGCAGGTGCCAGCCCATCCTCCCACCACACCAGAAAGTATCAGGCCACCCTTCCACCCCACCAGCAGGTGCTAGCTGGTACCATCACACTCTGCTACACCTCCAGCAAGTGCCAGTTCTGCCACCACAGCAGCAGGTGCCAGCCCCCCACTGTACCAGCAGGTACCAACCCACCCACCAGCAGGCAGGTACCAGCAGCCCCACCCTACCAGCAGCCACCAGCAGGTAACCCCACCAGTAGGTGTAACCCACCCTCCCACCACACCAATAGCCACCAGCCACCACCAGCAGGTGTAGCCCACTCTCCTAGCCCACCCTCGCACCCCATCAGCAGCCACCAGCAGGTATACCCCCCTCCTACCCCACCAGCAGCCACCAGCAGGTGTAGCCCCCTCCCACCCCACCAGCAGCCACCAGCAGGTGTAGCCCCCTCCCACCCCACCAGCATATGTAACCTACCTTCCCACCCCACCAGCAGCCAGCAGCAGATGTAGCCCACCTTCCCACCCCGCCAGCAGGTGTGACCCACCCCACCAGCGGCCGCCAGCTTGTGTGGCCCACCCTCCCACCGCACCAGCAGCCGCCAGCTTGTGTAGCCCACTGTCCCACCCCACCAGCAGTCACCAGCTTGTGTAGGACACCCTCCCACCCCACCAGCAGTTGCCAGCTTGTGTAGGCCACCCTCCCACCCCATCAGCAGTCACGCCTATTTTCCTGGCAACCATGTCATGGCCACGCCCATTTTTTTGCTGCTTTGCGCGCCACACCCTGCCTTTTTTTCTTGGTGCCCCAAGGTACCCCAGATCTTTTAGGATCCTAGCAACGCCCCTGTCACCGTACATTACACTAGGGACATAATTTAAACATTATAATAACCAGCACAAATGGGCAAATAAAATGTGTGGCTTTTATCCACAGTAGCACATTTTTTTTAACTTCTTGCCGACCGCGTCACGCCAGTAGGCGTGGCCGCGGCGGCAGCCCCAGGACCGCCTAACGCCAATTGGCGTAAAGTCCTGGGGCTCTGTTTTGCAGGAGATCGCGCGCAGGCTGCGCGCGCATCTCCTGCTTGGGGGGCGGAGCTCCGCCCCGCCTTCAGTCTCCGAGCGGCTATTGCCGCTCGGGAGACCGGTAGACGGCGTGATCGCCGTCTATTTACTTTGTGCAGCGCTGCGATCAGCAGCAGCGCTGCACTGGGGACAGCCGTGTGACACGGCTGTCCCCATGGGGGACAAGAGAGCGATCGGCTCTCATAGGCAGAAGCCTATGACAGCCGATCGCCATATTTGGCCGGCTGTGGGGAGGGAGGGAGGGAGGGAGGGAGGGAGGGGAGTTAAAGAAACAGGGTTTTTTTTAAAAAATAACAAACAATAATATTTATTAAAAAAAAAATAAACATGGGGGGAGCGATCAGACCCCACCAACAGAGAGCTCTGTTGGTGGGGAGAAAAGGGGGGGGGAATCACTTGTGTGCTGAGTTATGCGGCCCTGCAGCTTGGCCTTAAAGCTGCAGTGGCCATTTTAGCTAAAAAATGCCTGGTCACTAGGGGGGTTTAGCCCTGCAGTCCTCAAGAGGTTAAAACTATATTGGCCAAAAACTGAAAAATAATGAATTATTTCCATTTTTTTCTTATTGTTCCTGTTAAAATGCATTTAGAATAAAATAATTCTTAGCAAAATGTACCACCCAAAGAAAGCCTTATTAGTGGCGTAAAAAGGAAGCTATAGATCATTTTGTTGTTGACAGTGGTGCTCGCACAGGCGCAGTAGAGGACTACCTCACCAGGTCGGCCTCTGTATTGGCGAGGACACCGGGCTGGCAGCTGAGAGCCGAGCAGCTGCGTGGGACATTTTGGCTGCAAGGGGCTGGAGGAAGCCCCGGGTAAATAGATCTTTTTTTTTTTTAATTAGCCTGGACATTCCCTTTAAGGGGAAAATCCTCTCCATGGTTAACTAGTTAAATTAGTGTTAGGCACTTTAAGGGGGGGGGGGGGGGGGTAAAGTTAGGCATTAGGTAGAGGAGGTTAAGGTTTAAGCACCTTCATGGGGAATTTAGGTTAGGCATTAGGTGGAGGGGTTAAGGTTAGGCACTTAAATGGGAGGGTTAAGGTTAGGATAGGCGCCGGATGGGTCGATAATTTACTATTATCGGCTTATCCTGGTGCCCATCTGATGTGTCGCTGCAGTATTACATACTTATGAGAAGGACCTAGCCCTTATTTAAGTAAGTTTTCTCCTAAGCTTTCTCACAAGAGATTTTATACATCTTCTTAATAAAATACTATTTAGGCCACCGGCAACCAAGTAAAAACGTTTAAAATGATCTTTTTACCTGCTTTTTTAAAATACTTTTTCAATTGATAGGTGTTAGAAAATTAATTGTAGATAACATGAATCTTCTGGAAGAAAACTCAGGAGAAAAAATGTATTGAATATGGGCCCCTGTGTCTTGTTTGCTGTTGAACGTTCTTTTTACATTGAACTGTAATACAGTGTACAGTCACCTAAGCTTGTCAATAGAGCATGGCATTTCTCATTGAACTCATCCTTACACAACTGCTCATGTTTTATTTAATTATTGTGTTTTAAGCTGTATGCCCTCTTTATGATCATTAGCATTTGTTTGGTATAATTGCTTAAAGCAAACCTAAGCTGAAAATGAACTCAATAGATAATTACTGTAACTTTATGTGCTTTAACAATAGTTTATAAACTGTCCTGGTTGTTCATCATTATTTACATTGTAAGGGGTTAAGGGTAGACTGTAAAATGTGCACAGTAGCCATATCAATTAGAAATAAAACCATGTTTAATCAACTCCTAACAAATAGAAAGACGTAGTTATTATTATTTTACTTTCTATTGTTATCAGCATTGTTTTGGCAGCCAGATAAAATTGTTTTGTTTCTGTTTACTCCTCAGGAGAGCAGGGCTTGATTTGACTTGCTGTTCAATTGTACATTTGCATAGCTGACCAAGTGTTTTTTTTTAACACTTGCAATGCAAAAAAAATAAAAATAGAAGGAAACCTCAGACAAATTATTGGTGGAACTAGTATTTTTATGTACCTTTGTTTATTTCACCAGGGGCCTAGTGCACGAACCGCTGATACTATTGCCATGGACAGGCAGTGCATGTCAATATTACTGATACAAATGCCAGCAGAGTACTGCGTGTTGTGCAATTGGGTAACGTGAGCATTGCTATGGTAACGTGTATTACGTTACTTGATTAATGCGCATTACTACCACAGCAATGCTCACGTTACCCATGTACTGCTGACTAGTGACACAACTATAAATACTTTGTAAAGGTGCTGCAGAAGATGTCAGCACTATATAAATACTAAATAATAAATACTTACATGTACAGTGGGGAACACTGGCAGCACTTCCAGACAGGGACTGCACCTGAATTAACTACCTGTATGGATGTGCTGAGATCTAATAATGGGCAACATTACACAACTTGCATTCAAGACAAGACAAGACAAATAACATTTATATTGCGCTTTTCTCCTTACGGACTCAAAGCGCCAGAGCAGAGCAGCAGCCGCTAGGGCGCGCTCTATTGGCAGTAGCAGTGTAAGGGAGACTTGCCAAAGGTCTCCTACTGAATTAGTGCTGGCTTACTGAACAGGCAGAGCCGAGATTCGAACCCTGGTCTCCTGTGTCAGAGGCAGAGCCCTTAACCATTACACCATCAGCCACCACCATTCAAAACAGGTACAGTAAAGGAGGGCGCTAGCTTCAGCATAAAGTAATATGTGCACAAATTATTTCCTACTAGACTCCCCCACAGTGATGATGGGCCCTCTAGGGGGAGACCTAACCACTAGTCTAACAGTTAAAAGCAAACTGTATTTCTTACCTAGTGCTGCTGGTCATATACACAGTTTTCCAAAGACAGCAAACAACTGACAGCACTCCTAGATTGAAAATGAAATGAAACCAAAAGAGGCATGCAGATCCCCCCTGGCGCTAAATTACATAAATTGAATGCAAATCAAATGCAAATTATATGCTAATCTCAACTCTAAGAATTTGAATGCAAACTGAAGCACATGGATGCAGCTAGCAAATATATACTTACATGTACAGCGGGGAACACTAGAAGCGCTTCCAGACAGGGACTGCACCTGAATTAACTACCTGCATGCTTAGAGTTTAGATTAGCATATAATTTGCATTTGATTTGCATTCAAGGTATGTCATTTAGCCTCAGGGGGGATCTTCATGCCCCTGTTGGTTTCGTTTCATTTGCAGCCTAGGAGTGCTGTCAGTTGTTTGCTGTCTTTGGAATAATAATAAATAATTAGGACTTCCTGTCTTATAAAAAAAGCAGTCCAATGTATATTCCTTCACATCCTTACAGTCCTACAATGCAAAATGAATGCTCAAAGCAAACCTGAACTGAAAAATCAAAATAAACATACACACGTCATACTTACCGTATTTCGCGCCGTATAAGACGCTCCGGCATATAAGACGCACCCAGGTTTAGAGGGCAAAAACCAGAGAAAAAAATTATATATACTGAACCTGGTGCGTCCATATTCCAGGAGAGTCTTGTACATGTTACCCCTCAAATGTTGTCCTCCTGTGTCCCATTGTCTCCCCATGTGTCCTCTGTGTCCCCAATACCTGCCCCATGTGTTCTCTGTGTCCCTCATACATGCCCCATGTGTCCCCCATGCCTGCCCTATGTGTCCTCTGTGTCCCCCATACCTGCCCCATGTGTCACCCATGCATGCCCCATGTGTTCTCTGTGTCACCCATGCATACCCCATGTGTCCCTCATACATGCTCCATGTGCCATGTGTCACCCATGCCTGCCCTATATGCTTGCCCTATGTGTTCTCTGTGTCCCCCATACCTGTCCCATGTGTCCTCTGTGGCAACCATGCATGTCCTATGTGTCCTCTGTGTGTCCCTCATGCCTGCCCCATGTGCTTGTGTCCCCCATGTGTCCCTCATGCCTGCCCCATGTGCTTGTGTCCCCATGTGTCACCTATGCATGCCTCATGTGTCCCTCATGCCTGCCCCATGTGCCTTTGTCCCCCATGTGTCCCCTGTGTCACCCATGCCTGACGTGTCCTCTGTGTCCCTCATGCCTGCCCCATGTGCCTGTGTCCCCCGTGTGTGTGTGTAAATTGTGGCTGCACCCGATGTATGCCTCTGCCCGCTCCCCATGCCTGTAATGTGTCCGGCGTGTGTGATATGTTCCCTCCCGCTGTGTGCCCGATCTCTGCGTGCCCCCGCTAGTGTATAATATGCCCGCTCCCCCGCCTGCCTTATCTCCCTCCCCCATGTAGTTGCTGCCCCCCCCCCCCCGGGTGTTAATCTGCAGCGGGCTTACCTCTCCGCCTTGCCCGCGAGGATTGGAGACCTTCTTCACAGCCGCGCATCTCGCTCTAGTGATCGGCATGTGGTGATTGTGTCATTATCACATGCCGATCACTAGAGCGAAATGTGCGGCTGTGAAGGAGGTCTCCAATCCTCGCGGGCATGGCGGAGAGGTAAGCCGTTGCAGATTAACACCTGGGGGGGGGGGGCAGCAACCATATGGGGGAGGGAGATAAGGCAGGCGGGGGAGCGGGCAGAGGCATACATCGGGTGCAGCCACACAGGCAGGGAATTCCCAACGTGGCGGCGGGTCGCGGTCCGTATCGGCGGGCGTTTCTAAGTCGGGAATTCCCTGCCTTTGCCGTATAAGACGCAGGGACTTTTTCCCCCTATTTTTGTGGGAGAAAAAGTGCGTCTTATACGGCGAAAAATACGGTACCTCCCGCGTAGTCTACTCATCAATCTCTTTCCCTTCTCCCACATCGTTTGTCTATCTGTGATCAATGGAATATTCTGTCTTCCATTTTAAAAATGGTGATGACCTCATAACAGCTTCCAGGTCAGCAGTCCATTAACCAGTAATATTGCATGAGCCATAGGGAAACATGGACATTGCCTTGCACATCAGTTGTCCTTTCATAACTGACAGCAACTGATACAGTGAAAAAGGGTCCAGGGCTTTCAATCTCCTGACAGACCATTCTTACAAGATCTTTTCTGAATTGGAAGGAATCGTTGTTAGAAGAAAATGGTGAGCTTCTAAGAGGAACTGACGGCGAGTTAAGTAGGTAATATTCATTTGCAGGTACATCACGTGTTTGTTTTAAACTATTTAAATCATTTTACTCGGTTCAGGTTCACTTTAATATTCTCTATAACATTCTCTGACCCTCCAGCTGATTGGTTGAAAGTTTTGTAACATACTTCACTATAACATTGACAAAATACAAAGTCAACATGACTTCACTTTACTGCAAAAAAAAAAGTTAGATACTTATTAAAGGACCACTATTGCAAAAATCATAAAAATTGAAAATAATGTAAACACATACAGATAAGAAGTACGTTTCTTCCAAAGTAAAATGAGACATAAATGACTTTTCTCCTATGTTGCTGTCACTTACAGTAGGTAGTAGAAATCTGACTGAACTGACAGGTTTTAGACTAGCCCAGCTCCTTATGGGGGATTCTCAGGGTTTTCTTTTTTTTCAAAAGCATTTAGTGAATGGCAGTTGCTCTGTCCAACTGCCCAAAAAGTGTAAACAGGTAGGGAGCGGTTGGTGGGAATGGTGGGAATATTTATTAATAGTAGAAATATAACATGCTCATCATCCATCCTTGGTCTGGAGCTCCATGCAAGATCTTGCCTCATAGGGTGGGAGTGATGATGAGAAAGGTGAAGGATCAACGGACAACTACATGGGAGGAGCTTTTTAATGATTTGAAGGCAGTTTGGAATCACCAAGAACACAACTGGTAGCCTATTATGCTGTAATGAATTAAAATTTTGCAATGCAAGGACCTTTCTGCTCAACAAGGCATATGTAAGGCCCCTTTTACACTTGACATAGTTTCTTGCAGTTCAAACGTTCTGCAATCACACAACATTGCTGCCAAAAGGTCACACCACACGGTACTGCTGTGATGCGACCATACAGTGAGGCATACTTTCCAATGAAAGTGTTCCTCACTGCAGCTCTTGTGCCATCACTATGTGACTCGCCACATTGCGATTAATGTGATAGCACTATAGGACTATTATTGCTTCTGTGACGTGATGTGGCACTTTTGTGTGACACGACGGAACGGTGTAAGTATAAAAGGGGCCTGAAGGTCAGTCTTAAAGAGACTCCGTAACAAAAATTGCATCCCGTTTTTTATCATCCTACAAGTTCCAAAAGCTATTCTAATGTGTTCTGGCTTACTGCAGCACGTTCTACTATCACCATCCCTGTAATAAATCAACTTATCTCTCTCTTGTCAGACTTGTCAGCCTGTGTCTGGAAGGCTGCAAAGTTCTTCAGTGTTGTGGTTCTGTGATGCATCTTCCCCCTCCAGGCCCCTCTCTGCACACTGCTGTGTGTTATTTAGATTAGTGCAGCTTCTCTCTGCTCTATTATCTTTTACAAGCTGGATACATCCTCCTCTGAGCTGGCTGGGCTTTCACATACTGAGGAATTACATACAGGCAGAGCTGTCTGCACTCTGCAGGAAGAAACAGCCTGACACTTCAGTGGAAGATAGCTGCAGGGGGAAAGAAACACACAAATGATCTCTTGAGATTCAAAAGGAAGGGTGTATACAGCCTGCTTGTGTATGGATGTATTTTCTATGTGTGGACATACTGTACATCAACCTACTTCCTGTTTTGGTGGCCATTTTGTTTGTTTATAAACAAACTTTTTAAAACTGTTTTTAACCACTTTTAATGCGGCGAGGAGCGGCGAAATTGTGACAGAGGGGAATAGGAGATGTCCCCTAACGCACTGGTATGTTTACTTTTGTGCGATTTTAACAATACAGATTCTCTTTAAGTTTGCCATTGAACATCGAAAAGATTCAGAGAAGGCTCGGGAGAAAGTGCTGTGTTTGGCATTTTCATTTTATAAATAAAATTCAAATATAACTTTCACAGAGATTAGTAAGTTTGACAAAGCTCCCTTCTTTGGGTGCAAAAGGTAATACACGAAGCTATTTTGTAATGGGCCCGTGTCCCATAGAATCAAATTTCTATCATATAAGGCAAAGAGGAGGTCAGACGGTGATTGACAAACATTTTACAACAACCCATATAAAAAAACATACCTTTTAATAAATTAATAAAATATTGAGCACAGAGGTAATGATTATTATAAGGTTACTGAATGAGTTCCTAATCAGCTAAAACAACAGTGGCTCTCAAAAAAAAATCCTACATGTTTTAACCCCATACGCGTATTTCTGGACAAAATGCTGCTAAATTGTGATTGAATTGTACGTTTAAATGTTCTTTTTTCACGCACTCTCCAGCCTGGCACCTTGCACTTTATTTCACCCCTGATGAAGCCACCTATATGGAGGTGAAACATGTAGAATTGTTTGAGAGTCACTGTTGTATTTTATTAACTTGATGACAAGAAGAAGATCACTACAATATAACAGCACACCCAAATGTTGCCTCATGGGGGCATGCATCATGTTGATTAGTAACTCAGTCACTTTATAATCATTCATTTTCTCTGCGAATACCACATTATTTAGTCTTTTTGACATTTGTGTTGACTACCAAGCCTCTGTTGTTTACCCATATTTGTTTCTGTGTACAGTGCCACAGAAAATTATAGCCTTATAAATCAATAGCAATTATATATAAATACAGTATATATATATATATATATATATATATATATATATATATATATATATATATATATATATATATATATGCCAATACGAACGGCATGGGTTTTGTGTATCCATGGGGACAAGTCAAAAATGGCTTTTAAACTTGTATAAGCAGGTGGAGAGGGCAGAGGTGACACAGAGGGGGACACTGGAGGCACAGAGGAGGTACAGGGGACATAGATGGCACAATGTTTCGACTTAAAGCGGACCCAAACCAAACATTTTTTTAATTCAAAATATTTAGTTCGCCACTCTGATACATACAAAGATAAATAAACACTCCTTCAAGCCTATGAGCATTTCAGTGCATGCTTTTCACCCTTCTCTTTTCATAACTAGGGTTATACAGGTGGCAGCCATTACTTCTGAGCTTAGTAGGATGTTTTCGATCATGGGTGTGTTTGTCATCAGCTACCTTCCTTCACAGGGGCGTCGTCTATGTGAAATCTCACACAAGATGAGATCACCTCCCCTGTGACATCATCAGTAGCAGCCTGTGTTTTGTTTTTGCTTTTGATCTCCTCCACCAATCTGCCGGATTCTGTCTCGGCAACATGAAAGGAAGGGAGGGGTTCCTCCAATAAATGTAAAATATTTTATATTTGACATCATATAGCTGAAAAAAGGCTGCTGTTTATTATTATAATTTGGAAAATAGATTTTATTTCTGAAATCTTGTATTTTTAATTTGGGTCCACTTTAACCACTTCCCAACTGAGGGGTTTTACCCCTTGACCACCAGAGCAATTTTCACCTTTCAGCGCTCCTTCCATTCATTCGTCTATAACTTTAGACGGGAGTCTGTGGGACATTATGCCAAGAATTATTTTATTCTAAATGTGTTTTAATGGGAAAATAGGAAAAAATGTGGGAAAAATTTATTATTTTTCAGTTTTTGGCCTTTATAGTTTTTAAATAATGCATGCTACTGTAAAAGCCATGAAATGTATTTGCCCATTTGTCCCGATTATAAAACCGTTTAAATTATGTCCCTATCACAATGTTTGGCGCCAATATTTTAATTGGAAATAAAGGTGCATTTTTTTCAGTTTTGCGTCCATCCCTAATTACAATAGTTTATAAAGTAACAGTGTTATACCCTCTTGACATAAATATTTAAAAAGTTCAGTCCCTAAGGTAACTATTTATGTATTTTTTTTAATTATAATTTTTTTTTTTAATTACAAAAAAAAAAATTGGGGAGTGTGGGAGGTAAGGAGTTAATTTTTTGTGTAAAACTAATTTATTTGTATGTGAAAAATGCTTTAGGGTGTAGTTTTACTATTTGGCCACAAGATGGCAACAGTAATTTTTTGTTTAATGCGACCTGCAAGCGTCCTTCCGGACGCTTGCAAGAAGTACTAGTAGGCTGGGAAAGTTTTCACAATGATCGCTACTTATCGGAGAAGCATCGGATCATTGCGGGGCTTAGATCAATGAACGGGAATGGATTTTCCCGTTCATTGATCTCCGGGCGAGCGGCCGGCGGCGTGTTTATGAGCGGGAGTGCGCGCTAGAGCGAGCACTCCCTGGTGGTGAAAGGATGGAAAAAGGGACGGAGAAATTTGTACGCGTGGGGGTAAAGTGGTTAAAGAGAATCTGTATTGTTAAAATCGCACAAAAGTAGACATACTAGTGCGTTAGGGGACATCTCCTATTACCCTCTGTCACAATTTCGCCGCTCCCCGCCGCATTAAAAGTAGTCAAAAACAGTTTTAAAAAGTTTGTTTAGAAACAAACAAAATTACCACCAAAACAGGAAGTAGGTTGATGTACAGTATGTCCATAAATAGAAAATACATCCATACACAAGCATGCTGTATGCAGCCGTCCTTTTGAATCTCAAGAGATCACTTGTGTGTTTACCTTCTGTCCCCCTGCAGCTCTCATCCACTGAATACTAGTGACAGGCTGTTTCTTCCTGCAGACAGCTCTGCCCATGTCTGTAATTCCTCAGTATGTGTCAGCCAGCTCCTTTCACATCCTAACAGAGGAGAATTTTTATCCAGCTCTCTTTCACTGATAAGAGCAGAGACGCTGCTGGCTTATGTAAATAACACACACACTGGAGTGTGCATAGAGGGGCGTGGAGAGGGGTGTGCATAACAGCACGGAAGAGTTGGCAGCCTTCCAGACACAGGGCGACAAGTCCGACAGGGGAAAGATACATTGATTTATTACAGAGACAGTGATAGTAGAAAGTGCTGCAGTAAGCCAGAGCACATTAGAATAGGTTCAGGAACTTGTAGGATGGTAGAAAACAGGATGACATTTTTGTTACAGAGTCTCTTTAAGAACAGATTCAGGTTAAGAACGAACCTACAGTCCCTATCTCGTTCGTTAACCGGGGACTACCTATACACACATATATATATATATATATATATATATATATATATATATATATACTGTATATATATATATGTATATATGTGTGTATATATATATATATATATATATATATATATATATATAAAACTTAGTGACAATCACAACATAGGTCAGAGTGCAACAGTGAATAGCAACTATTAAGGACAACATGCATACAGGCATTGGATGTAGGCGCAGTAAGCTAGGACTCCAGAGATGCTGAAGGGGGAGTCTGGGAAGTTTTTCTGGGGAGGGGGCTTGAGTTTAGGAGGAGGACTACTTAGGAGAAGAAGGTATTCCTGTGCCTGTAGGTTTTGGTGGGGACGGTCCTTTAGCGGCGGCCTGAGGGAAAGTGGTTGAGGAACTGACTAACGGGGTGGGAGGGACAGCCTGAGGGACAGTGGTTGAGGGACTGACTAACAGGGTGGGAGGGGTCATGTGTTATCCTGTTGTCCCTGGTCCTCATTCTGTTTGTGTGGAGGAGGTCTAGCGTGGGTGGTAGCAGGGTGATTCTATCAGTTAGGCTGATTACTCTCTGGAGTTTGTGAGTGTCACTTGCGGTTGCCCCATTAACCAGACGATGATGAAGGAGCAGAGGATTGATTCAATAGTGGCTGTGTAGAAACTGGTCAGCCAAAGATGCCAATGACGCCAAGGATGGTGGTATCTTCTGCAAATTTGATGATCTTGTCTGTGTCAGTGGACGAGGTATAGCTTTTTGTGTATAGGGTAATTGGGATCGGGGACAGTACACAGAGTGTTGATCGGATACCTCATTATCCTATTCGACTTTGGTCGAATTCGGATAGTAAACTATCAGAATTCACTCGAAGTTTGATATTCGAGTTAATCGAATATCCGATTCGAACTCGGATATCCGACGTCACTATCCGAGTCTGTATTCGAGTAAAATATTCGAGCTGGCCTTAAACAGCTTTTAAAACTTGTATTGGAGGTCAATGATGCATGAAACCACCTTTTTTATGAAGAAAAACATCAAGTGATTATGTGGTGATGTAGTAGTTATAAAAAAGGTATCAAAAATAGTAAATTAACTTCATGAAAAGTGTTTGCATGAGAAGGTGTGTCCAAAACGGTTGTATGTTACGTCGTCTTCATCTTCTTCTTCTATATCTTCTTCTTCTTCTATATCTTCTTCTTTTTCTTCTTCTTCTTCTATATCTTCTTCTACTCGAATCTTCTTCATCTTCTACTTCTTTTATCTTCTTCAATTATCTTTTTCTTCTTCTATATCTTCTTCTTCTTCTATATCTTCTTCTTCTTCTATATCATCTTCTTCTTCTTCTGTATCTTCTTCTTCTTCTTCTTCTATATCTTCTTCTTCTTCATCTTCTTCTTCTATATCTTCTTCTTCTTCGTCTTCTTCTTCGTCTTCTTCTTCGTCGTCTTCTTCTTCTTCTATATCTTCTTCTTCTTCTATATCTTCTTCTTCTTTGTCTTCTTCTTCTATATCTTTTTCTTCTTCTATATCTTCTTCTTCTTCTATATCTTCTTCTTCTTCTTCTTCTTCTTCTTCTTCTTCTTCTTCTTCTTCCTCTTCTTCTCTATGATTATATTATGTGTCTTGGTTTTCCTTTCTTTTGTAATATTTTTTTTTACTTCATTTGTGGAAATATTTTTATTTAATAACACCATAGTTATATTTGTGTTGATGGCATAATAGGTACTAGTGGCACATTGCAAGCCATAGCGCCTTTTTCTGTGTACCCTGGCGGTGGTAAAACACAGACATCAGCAGGAGGAGGAAGTAGTTGCAGCTAGTGTAGTGTGGTAATAGCTGGTAGGAGAGTGGGTGGCAGCAGAAAATAGTTCTTCTTCTGTTCTCCCTGGCAGTGATAGCAGCACACAGACAGCAAAAGCTCAATGCAGCTACAGGAGGAGGAGTAGTGTGTGTCAGGCAGTGTGATGTGACTGACATAATAGGCCCTGGTTCCTAGCGGTGGTACCAGGGCCATAAATGAACATCATGAGGTTCCAGACAGCGGTCGTGAAGCCCAAATTGTGTCCAATACACAATTGGCAATACAAGGATCGCACACACGTCGGTAGGTAGGCTGGTGCTGGACCCCCAGGCAATGTGCAAGTAATTTTCATGAAGGAGTCCGCACACAAACCGTAGAAGCAATAAACGTGAAGTATTTATTCTCCCATCACATACATGTGCAGACACGGTCTGACCTGCTTAGGTCGACGCATGTTTCGGGGCCACGCAGGGTCCCCTTTGTCAAGACAGATAGCAGATAAGACATACACAATTGGGACAGCACAGTTTTCAACCCGGACACCTCTAAAATAATTTAATTTTTTTTCAAAATAATGCAGATATTTGTGAGCGTAAATAGCTGGTGGCGCATGGGCAGCAGCACCTTGTAATGTGTTCCCTGGCAGTGGAAACATACAGACAGCAGGAGGAAATACAGCAGCAGGCAGCGTGAGGAGGTTGAGTGTGTGGCAGACTGGCAGCAGGCAGGAGGGCAGGCAGCGAGTACATAATAGGCCCTGGGTCCTAGCGGTGGTTCCAGGCCCGTAAATGAACATCATGAGGTTCCAGACAGCGGTCGTGAAGCCCACATTGTGTCCAATAAACAATTGGGACAGCACAGTTTTCAACCCGGACACCTGTAAAATAATTTAATTATTGTTTTTTTTTTTTAAATAATGCAGCTATTTGTGAGCGTAAATAGCTGGTGGCGCATGGGCAGCAGCACCTTTTAATGTGTTCCCTGGCAGTGGAAACATACAGACAGCAGGAGGAAATACAGCAGCAGGCAGCGTGAGGAGGTTGAGTGTGTGGCAGACTGGCAGCAGGCAGCAGGAAGGAGGGCAGGCAGCGAGACATAATAGGCCCTGGGTCCTAGCGGTGGTTCCAGGGCCGTAAATAAACACCATGAGGTTCCAGACAGCGGTCGTGAAGCCCACATTGTGTCCAACACACAATTGGGACAGCACAGTTTTCAACCCGGACACCTCTAAAATTTAATTTTTTTTTCAAAATAATGCAGCTATTTGTGAGCGTAAATAGCTGGTGGCGCATGGGCAGCAGCACCTTTTAATGTGTTCCCTGGCAGTGGAAACATACAGACAGCAGGAGGAAATACAGCAGCAGGCAGCATGAGGAGGTTGAGTGTGTGGCAGACTGGCAGCAGGCAGCAGGCAGGAGGGCAGGCAGCGAGACATAATAGGCCCTGGGTCCTAGCGGTGGTTCCAGGGCCGTAAATAAACACCATGAGGTTCCAGACAGCAGTCGTGAAGCCCATAATGCAGCTATTTTTGAGCGTAAATAGCTGGTGGTGCATGGGCAGCAGCACCTTTTAATGTGTTCCCTGGCAGTGGAGACACAGACAGCAGGAGGAAATACAACAGCAGGCAGCGTGAGGAGGATGAGTGTGTGGCAGACTGGCAGCAGGAGGGCAGGCAGCGAGACATAATTGGCCCTGGGTCCTAGCGGTGGTTCCAGGGCCATAAATAAACACCATGAGGTTCCAGACAGCGGTCGTGAAGCCCACATTGTGTCCAATACACAATTGGGACAGCACAGTTTTCAACCCGGACACCTCTAAAATAATTTAATTTTTTTTCAAAATAATGCAGCTATTTGTGAGTGTAAATAGCTGGTGGCGCATGGGCAGCAGCACCTTTTAATGTGTTCCCTGGCAGTGGAGACACAGACAGCAGGAGGAAATACAACAGCAGTCAGCATGAGGAGGATGACTGTGTGGCAGACTGGCAGCAGGCAGCAGGAGGGCAGGCAGCGAGACATAATAGGCCCTGGGTCCTAGCGGTGGTTCCAGGGCCGTAAATAAACACGATGAGGTTCCAGACAGCGGTCGTGAAGCCCACATTGTGTCCAATACACAATGCGGACAGCACAGTTTTCAACCCGGACACTTCTAAAATAATTTAATTTTTTTTTTTCAAAATAATGCAGCTATTTTTTAGCGTAAATAGCTGGTGGCGCATGGGCAGCAGCACCTTTTAATGTGTTTCCTGGCAGTGGAGACACAGACAGCAGGAAGAAATACAGCAGCAGCAGCAGGTGTAATGTGTGTGTGCCACTTCATGTCCCCCTCTCGCCGACAACAGGGGCCAGGAATTCGCCTTCCACCCAAGCCTGGTTCATTTTGAGAAACGTCAGTCTGTCCACAGACTTGTGAGACAGATGAGATCGCTTCTCAGTGACGACTCCACCGGCTTCACTGAAGCAACGCTCTGACAGTACGCTGGAAGGGAGGCAGGAGAGCACTTCCAGGGCGTACTGCGCAAGCTCGCTCCAGATCGGCAGGTGCTTGACCCAATACTCCATGGGATCAACAGGGCAACACTGTCAAGCCCGCTGAAGGACCCCATGTAGTCAGCCACAATGCGGGTCAAGCGCTGTCTGTGACTGAAGAAGGATGCTGCTGCAGGCACCTCCTCTCTAGTCCCTGGCAGCTCTACACTCATGTAGAGCTCGTTGGTCAGAGACAGCAGGTCTGTGGTGCGCGTGCGCTTGCTGCTGGTGGATGCAGGCACCTGCTGCTGCCTCTGTGCTGGCTGGACAGTGGGGGTGGATGGCTGAGGGAAGGCTTCCTCCAAGCGCTCAACAAGGGACAGCTGCAAATCCCTCATTTGTTGCGCACGGTCTCCTCCTGCAGGCAGGAACTGACTGAGCTTCCCCTTCAGACGTGGGTCCAGCATCATGCAGATCCAGATGTCCTCCCTCTGCTTCATCTGGATGACCCTTGGGTCCTTGCGCAGGCACCTCAGCATGTGCGCTGCCATTGGGAAGAGTCTGGCCACGTCTGCTGGCACATCATCGGCAGCCCCAGAGCTGACAGTGCTGTCCTCCTCATCCTCTGCCTCCTCCACTTTATCCTCTCTCCACCCCTGCACCACTCCAGCTGCGCTCTGCTGCTCCCCCTCATCAGCAGCAAGGTCAGGGACCTCCACCAACTCCAAGCCTTCCTCCTCAGCGGTGGCCTGTGAAGCTGCCTGCAGCTCCTGCTGGTCCAAGGCTGCTGCTCCCTCTTCCAGCAGTGCATACAGGGCCCTGTCCAGCACACACACCATGGGGACCCACTCGCACACCATTGCATGGTCCCTGCTTACCATGTTGGTGGCCTGTAGGAAGGGTGCCAGCACTGAGCACACCTGCTGCATGTGCCCCCAGTCCTCCGTGGAGATGATGGACGGGAGGTTGGTGGCGACACGCCCAGTTGCAGTGATGGCGGCAACTGTTGCTCGTGCAACGTACTGGCTGACAGCCTGCCTCTGTTCAACCAGATGCTCCAACATCGCCAGGGTGGAGTTCCAGTGAGTTGGAACATCGATCATGAGCCGGTGCTGGGGCAGGTGCAGCTCCTTCTGCACCTCTTCCAGGCTTGCTACGGCTGCAGCCGAGTGCCGGAAATGACGCACAACCTTCCTTGCCGCCTCAAGGAGTCGGTCCATCCCCTGGTAGGTCCGCAGGAACTTTTGGAGTACCAGATTCAGGACATGCGCCAGGCAGGGGATGTGGGTCAGGTCTCCCCTGCTGATTGCAGCAACCAGGTTTGCCCCATTGTCGGACACCACCTCTCCGACTCTGAGGCCTCTGGGGGTCAGCCAATTCCTCTCCTGCTCTCGGAGTTTGGCCAGGACATGGTTCGCCGTCAGTTTGGTCTTCCCCAGGCTGACCAATTCCAGCAGCGCTTGGCAGTGGCGGGGCTTCACGCTGCTGCTGAGGCGGGGGGTTTGGGCTGGTGTGCCAGAGGATGAAGCGGATCAGAGGAACCTGCTGCAATTCCGCTGACCCTGCATGGTGGCACCACCCACTGCGTTGTTGCTGCTGCTGCTGCTCTGACAGTGCCCGATGCTGCTCTCCCCTCCTCACCCCCTTCCACCAAGCTGACCCAATGCACGGTGAAGGACAGATAGTGGCCTGTCCAAAACCGGCTGCTCCACGAGTCCATGGTGACGTGGACCCGTTGACCCACCGCGTGCTCCAGCCCTCTCCCGACATTGGCCATTACAGAGCGGTGAAGTGCAGGGATGGGCGTGCGTGCAAAAAAATGTCAGCTGGGGATTGGCCAATCGAGGGCTGCACACATCAGGAGTGCACGCATGTCGCTCCCCTCCTGCACAAGGGAATAAGGCAGGAGTTGGGAGCACATGGCCCGTGTCAGCAAGCCGTTCAGCCAGGGCCGGATTTACAGCTCAGGAGCCTATAGGCACAGAAGTTTTGGCGCCCTAAACCCCGCCCCTCCATATAGACCACGCCCCGACCACACCCCTTTTCTTATCAAATAAAATCACACAAAGTAATACCGGTATTACCAAAAACAAGTAAAGAATACCAACAATATGTAAATATTACTAATGACACACATAATTTACCAAAAATAGGCCAATATTACCAACAAGCAGAAAATAATACAAGTCACAAGGAAATGTTACTTAATACACATAAATTGTGACAAATAGTTTCTAATCACAGGCAGGTGATAATAAGTAGATTTTAGAGATAGGTAGATTCTAGTGATAGGAAGGTGGTGGTAGGCAATATCGATGGTCAGTTGATGCAAATGTTACTGTGGCCTAGACAACAACCTCCTCCCCTGCCTTTATACAGTACAGGGTGGAGCACAAAAGACCGGCCCAGCTGCCTGCCATGAGCGCAAATATCCAGGAAAACGCTAGCTGGACTGTCCATATGCACCTCTTGCTCTATCCTAACTGTGTGTGTCCTCTCCCGCTTTATTGAAGCCTGTGTCGCCTTAATTTGTGTATGAGAGCGTTACCCATACGACAGCAAAGATAGGCGACACAGGCCCACTTAAGCCCGAAGGGTTGAAATTTTTTTACATCCGAGCAACTTTCACCCCCCATTCATTTGCCAATAACTTTATCACTACTCATCACAATTAATTGATCTATATCTTGTTTTTTCCGCCACCAATTAGGCTTTCTGTGGGTGGTATATTTTGCTAAGAGCCACTTTACTGTAAATGCATTTTAACAGGAAGAATAAGAAAAAAATGGAAAAAATTCATTATTTCTCAGTTTTCAGCCATTCTAGTTTTAAAATAATACATGCCTCCATAATTAAAACTCACGTATTGTATTTGCCCATATGCCCCGGGTATTTCACCGTTAAAATTATGTCCCTATCACAATGTATGGCGACAATATTTTATTTGGAAATAAAGGTGCATTTTTTCCGTTTTGCGTCCATCACTGTTTAGAAGCCCATAATTTATTAAATCATATTGATATACTCCTCTGACATGAATATTTAAAAAGTTCAGACCCTTAGGTAACTATTTATGTTTTTTTGTTTTTTTTTATTATTGTAATTTTTTTATTTTTTTTTAATTTAAACTTGTATGTGGGTATTTTTTGGTGTGGGAGGTAAACAGGGTTTTTTTTAATATATTTATAGGTTTATTGTTAAAAAAAAAATGTTTTTGGGGTGTAATTTGCTATTTGGCCACAAGATGGCCAGAATCAAAAAGTCCTGGGAGCGATCGATCTCGCTCCCAGGCAGAAGAAAGGAGACCAGAGCTCAGAAAAGCCGCAGCGTCTGAAGAGACGCTGTCGGCTTTTCTCCGGGGGGGTCCGATCAGCGAAAGGGATTTATAATCCCTTTCACTGATCGGTGGGCTAGCGGCCAGTAGCGGGAGCGCGCACGGGGGGGCCCGCGGGCGCGCGCGCGACCTGCGGGAGTGCGCGCAGCCCAACTGGACGAGAAATCTCGTCCAGTTGGGCTTAAGTGGTTAATAAAGCTGGAGAGGGCACAATCAACATAGAATGAGCAAGGAGCATATGGGGGCCAGCCAGCGTCTGCCCGTAAACACATGCTAATGGCAGGTAGCAGGGTCAGTCCTTTGTGTGCCACCCTGTCTGCTTGCAGCCTAGACAAGAACCCCTCTCTCATAAAGCTCACTTCCTGTGGGACCTTCCTTCTTCCCTAGATCACTGGTCCTAAGCAGACCCTGGCCTAGGTAATACCCTCCCCCCAGGCAGACTGTGGCCTGGACAATAATCATTCTATACGCACGCACGCACGCACGCACGCACACACACATCATAAACCATGCCATTCAAAGGACACCAGAGATGATTTATACTGCAGATTTGATACTGAGGCATCCTCCAGTCCCATAAGCACGTCCCTTGCTGTCCTCCCGTGGTCTGCTCCGAGTATGCGCAGAAGACCCCGAGTGATGAGACTGAGCCAGTTAAAGGGGAACTTAAGTAAGAGGTATACGGAGGCTGCCATATCTATTTCCTTTTAAGCAATACCAGTTGCCTGGCAGCCCTGATGTTCCTCTGCCTCTAATACTATTAGCCATAGCCCCTGAACAAGCATGCAGCAGATCAGGTGTTTCAGACTTTAAAGTCAGATCTGACAGGACTAGCTGCATGCTTGTTTCTGGTGTTATTCAGATACTACTGCAGAGAAATAGACCAACAGGGCTGCCAGGCAACTGGTATTGATTAAAAGGAAATAAATATGGCAGCCTCTATACCTCCTCCACCCTTTAACGGTGCTGATTGCGGCTGAACAGCAGACCGCGGGAGGGACTCGGACGCGCTTATGGGGATGAAGTAAGCCCCGGGTAAGTATCAAATCTGCAGCATATATCCTCTCGGGTTTCCTTTAAATGGCATGATTTATGGGGGTACACATTAAAGGAAAAAATTAGAATTTCTAACTACAAGCATTTATACATACATGGGGCTTCCTCCAGCCCTTGGCAGGCCACAGGCTCCATTGCGTCCTCCTGGTCCTGTCCGTTCCTTCACTATCCAGTCCAGTAGTTTGGGACTACTACTCATGCGCAGCTGTGGCCGACTCACATGCGTGCAATGGTGAGCAACTAAGTCCAATCGTGGCTTTAACTGGGCAAGACAGGGGAGGAACAGACAAGCCCTAGAGGACAGAACAGAAGCCCTGGGTAAGTATAAATGTTTGTAGTTTGAAAGCCTTACAATATTGACCCACACCACTAACACACAGACACAAACCCTTCCCCCCCAATAAACCCACATCACCAACATGCAGACATAGGACTTAATTCATGAAGCTGCGCTGCTATAGCAGCATGAGCTACACGACAGTGGCGCGAGCTAAATACTGGGCTGCATGCTATTGGCGGTCGTGCTGTGTAGTGGCCTTCCTTAGTTACGTGCACTGTTTACATAGCAATGCACGTTCCTGGGTGCTGTTAAGTGGTTGCGATACTTCATACTTCGATGTTAATTAAACATAGTAGTTGCTGCGTAAGTGAAGTACAACACCCAGGAGCGCGGATTACTATATAAACAGGGCGCGTAACTAAGGAAGGCACGTTATACAGCACGACTGCGCGTAGCGTGCAGCCCTGATTTTAGCTCGGCTGCTATCATGTAGCTCCACAGCTTCATGAATCAGGGTGATAGACCCTTATCTCTCCCCCACCCCACATAAACCCACCCAACCAAGCAACACACAGACTTATGCCGAGCATACACATGTTTTTTTTTTTAATCAATCGAGCCGCTGATGGGTCGATTGATAATTTCCGACAGGTCCAATGACCCACCGGATCGATTCCCGGCTCTTTCCCCGCGGGCGGACAATAGCGGGGAATCGAGTGGAAAATAAGGAAGCGCCCGCGGGGCCGAGCGGGAATCGATCCGGATGGCCGCGGAGACGCGGCGGGAGTTGATCCGGCGGCTAATCAAGCCTCCGGATTGCTCCGTGTATTCCCAGCATTAGACTCTTCTCTCCCCCCTCCACCAACACACACCACCAACACACCACCAACACACAGACTTCTCCTCCCACCCATAACCCCACACCAGACTTCTCCTCCCACCCATAACCCCACATAACACACACACTCAGGCACAGGATGGTATCCTCCCCCCAATAAACACACAGACCCCCACCCCCAATAACACCTCCCCCCCCGTACCACTAACGGTCACAGACACCCTTGGTGCTCCACCCTAACCCCCATAAAAGCAGGTAGCAGTAAAATAAATACAAAATAAAGTTACTTCACCATACTGCTGTCTCTGTCTGTCACACGCGTGTGCAGACAGCTTCAAGACCCCAATAGTATATACAGGGGGCGGGCGGGGCGGAGTTGTAACTACACAGACAGACCGAGACAGTGCAGGGCTATCTCCTGAGTCCTACCTACAGGGATGGTTCCTCCGCCCCCTCCCCGCCTGTCACATCAAAACACATGCCGAGCGGCTGCCTGCCTGCCTAATTGGACAAGAGAGGCGTCGGTGGGGCGGAGCTTCTTCCTACCTGTGCTGCACCTGCACGAGTTGCCCTCCTCTCTGTCCCCCTGATCATGCCGCTGCCCACGTGGTTTACATCAGTCAGAGCCTCAGGAGAAGGCTCCAACGGGCTGCAGCAGAGACAGACAATAGTGCCGCCCCCCGCCGCCAATACACGCAGCAGCTGTTGTCAAGTTGCAGCGCTGCATGCAGGCATGATTACGGCAGCCGGTGGGCGGGGAGAGCGGCACGTAAGGACTGAATGTTGCGGCCGCACAGGCGGCCGCTGGACCGTGATACAAAGAGAAGGAGGCGGGCGGGCGGCGCTGGCATTAGTGTTGCTTTTTCTGGATTCCCATCTTAAAGGGACATGATTTAAACCCGCCCCTTGGCCAATCAGGCGCCTGTAGGCACGTGCCTAGTGTGCCTTATGGTAAATCCGGCCCTGTGTTCAGCTGATGCACGCGACGGCTGCTGGGAGGCAGAACCCTGAGCACCTCCTGGAAGGTGTCGCTGAGCAGGGTCTGGCAACACCTTTTGCTGGCACGAGAATCACTGGAGAGAGCAGAGGAGGCCACTGAGGACTGGCTGCCAGAACAGGCCTCAGTGTCGGTGGCAGGAGTTGCAGAGGGAGGAGGAGCAGTGCGTTTCTGACGCACTCCTCGTGGTGCTGCTGGAGGAGGTGGAGGAGGGCGGGTGGCTGCTGCCGATGACTTCGCAGTGGTGGCGGGTCTGCCACTGCCAGCTTCCTTCAACTTCATGAACTCCTCATGCTCATGGAAGTGTTTCCCTGCCAGATGGTTCACCAGAGAGGTGGTGCCGTACGCAGAGGGCTTCTTCCCTCTGCTGAGCTGCTGGCGGCACTGGTTGCAGGTGGCATACTTGCAATCCACATATGGCAGGGTGAAAAAATTCCAAATTGGGGAGGTGAAGTTTCCCCTTCGGCTCGAAGGTGCTGCTGCCGCTGGTCTCCCTGTGGTGGTTGGGGGGGTTTCTTGGTGCGGCTGGTGGCACTGGCAGAACTCTCCGGATCAGCACCTTGTGTGGCCTGGATACCACGTCCACTTCTGATCCTGCCTATGTCTGCGACGCTGATCCTTCTAGCAAGGCCCGCAGACGCATCCTCCTCCTCAGAGCTGATGACATCCCCAGGATCTGCCACCCAGTCTCTGTCCTTCACCCTGTCATCATCATCCTCCCCCTCCGCAAACATGTCCTGCTGGGATGACCCCACAAACTCTCCTTCTGCATGCATGGGCTGATGGACACTCACCACTGTCTGACTGTCCAAAGCATCATCCCCCAAAGTGCCCATCAGCATTTCTTCCTCCTCCAATTCTGCCGCAACAGCACTCCATAGCCTCGCTGTGCTTGGGGATAAGAAGAAGGTGCTGAGTGACAGGGTGCTGGTGTTGCCCACTGGGGCTGGAGAACTGCACTCCTCCTCCTCCTCCCCAGGCAGTGCTTGCGAACAGGAGTGGTGGCGGGGGTGGAGGACTCGGTTCCAGAGCTAATGGTGGCCTGCTCATCCACCATCAGTTCCACCACAGAGTCTGCGTCCTTCTCCTCAATAGGACGGCTATGACCTGGCGGTGGGAGGAACATCTGCGCCACACGCTGCTGCAGCTGTATCTCTGCAGCGTGACTCCCAGCTGTTGGGCGGCCAAGGCGTCTACGGCCAGTGGCTAATGGCGGAATAGCCACTGGTGCAGACGCAGAACTGCGCATGGTGGTGGTGGTGGCGCGGCTGCCATGACCTCCTCTCTTGCCGATGCCCTTGCTGCCCTTGCTGCCCCTGCCCAAACCGCGGCTGCCAGTGCCAGACATCGTATATTTTTAATATTATACAAATGAAAAAAAAAGTTATGTATGTAAAGGCGGGTGGGACAAGTGGGGTACTTTAATGGGGTGGTACTGGTGGTGGTAGGTGTGTGAGGTGACGGACAGGTGTACTCTACAGCAGAGATCGGTGTAGCGCTAACGAAGGAGTGCGCAGTGTCCACACAAAGACCCTAGCTGACGCTGACTGACGGTGTCCCTATACACAGACTACAGTACAGTACAATTCAGTGAATACACAATACAAGTAATATAAACAATAGGACGGGTGTAGCACTAACGAGAGGGTGCGGACAGCGCAGACGTGCACTGCGCACACAAAGACCCTAGGTAACGCGGTGACGGACGGTCCCTATACACAGACTAGAGTACACTACAGTACTAACTAAACAATAGAAGAATCTAGCTAAACAATAGAACAGGTGTGACTAGATTACAGAGAGCAGATACAGGACAGGTATAGCAGTAAAGCTGGGCCTTGCTAACTACAAAATAGTACAATAATCTATCTAACACAGAAGTAGTACAGTAGAGTAGGACAGGTGAGAGCACAGGTAACTAGAGACTAGAGCACAGAGCAGGGCCGGCTGCCTTGCCTAGGCACAGGGCCTAGCTGCTGCAGCTGCAGCAGCACCAGTGACAGTCTCCCTCCCTAGTCCCTAATCACACAAACTAAACTGCCTAAAATACAATCTATCTACAATACAAAGCAATACAGGTGAATATCAAGTGTTGGAGTGTAAAAACGCTTGGTGTATTGAACAATAAATGCACTACTTGCACAGACAAAAAGCACTGGAGCAGTCTCTCAGTACAGTCAGTCAGTAAGTCACAAGCAGGACGAGTGAGGCAACATGGCGCCCGCTATTTATAGAGGGGGGCTTGGCCAGGCTCCCCCTCTGTGATTGGCTGCAGTCAGAGGGCTGGGAGCCCTCTGATTCACTTGTGAGGACTCGAGGTGACGTCACCCGCTGATGACGCTATCTGAGCTCCGTATTCGAGCTCGGATAGCTCGGATATCTCCGGATAGCTGATTGCTATCCGAATGCGCTCGAATAGCACAGCCCGGATAGCTAATACTATTCGAGCTCGGTATTCGAGCTCGAATAGTGAAAAAAGAGCTAGGATATCCGAGTATCTCGGATATCCTAGCTCAGATGAGCATCACTGAGTACACACCCTTACTGGCCCTGTGTTGGTGGTTATTACACTGGAGGAACAGCTGCTGACCGTGCTGAGTCTAACTAACTGCATCCTGTTGGTTAGGAAGTCTTTGATCCAAGCGCATAAAACATAAACGTTGTTGTGCAGGATGTCAGGGCATATGGTGTTAAAAGTGAAACTGAAGTCTAGGAGGAGGATACTGACATAGGTGTCAGGTCTGCTGAGATGTTCTGTGATGCAGACTGAGGTTAATGGCATTCTCTATGGACCTGTTTGCCCTATACACAAATTGGAGAGAATCTGGGAGGGTAGCACTGTGGAGCTTCAGATATGTGAGAACCAGTCTTTCAAAGGTCTTCATGGTTGGTGTTAGGGCAACAAGCCTGTAGTTGTTTGCATCCCTGACTGCTGGCTTTTTGGGGATTGGAATGATGTTTTTTTTTAAGGCAGGAGGGAACAGAGATTTGGGATTTGTTAAAAATGGAGGTGAGGATGGAAGTCAGCGAACTTGCACAAGGCAGATTGAGGATGTGCCATCTGGGCCCGAGGCTCTCCTGGGGTTGACTGAGGTGCCATAGTATGTCAGCCTCCTGAACTACTACCAACACTGGCGGAGCACAATCAGTGTGGGGAGATTGGGGGGGGGGGTCCCCTGGATGTCAAATTTGCATGCACCTGATTGCATACACAGTGTGTTAAAATGGGAATTAGAAAAAAAAGAAAATAAAGTAATACAAGGCATAGTGCTCTCCCATGGAAAATAATTAAGCTCTCTCGAATCATCTATATTTGGTCTGGTTCCTATGGTTACCTGACGTAGGCTGACTGGTGACGCGGCCGCGTCACATCTGATTGCAGCGCTACCTCACTTCCCTACTATCAGTAGCACATTAGCCTCTCCTGAAGCGGGTTGAAGCCACGGGATGCATTAAAGAGCCTCTGTAACAAAATTTTCAGCCTTATTTCTTCTATCCTATAAGTTCCTATACCTGTTCTAATGTGGTCTGGATTACTGCAGCCTTTCCTAGTTGCACAGTGTCTGTATTATCTCTGTTATATAATCTAATCCTCTTTCCTCTGACGGCTTTGTCGGGCTCAGGCACTCAGACAGGAATGTGCAGCCCTGCTTGTGATAGGATAGAAGCTATACACACCCTCTCCAGGCCCCCTCCAGGCTCACACTGAGCTACTTTCAGCCTATCACATGCCATGTATTTTGTTTGTAAACACTGCCTGAAACTGGAATTTACAAGCCAGGATTGCAGCAGGGAGTGGCAGAAATAGCACAGAGGAGCCCAGGAGAACATAATGAATAGAATGGTAGGCTTTTTATTGTAAGAATTTTAGAGTATAGATTCTCTTTAAGGCTCTTCTGCGGTCTTCTCCTCGGGCCATCCTGGTTCCTTCACGCTGCCTCTCATGTAAGTTATTTTCTTCACGCTATCACAGCGCTCTCCATCCAATTATTCCTTGTGTCTCCTTCCTTTTCACAAATAGCCCACAACACGGCTACATTTTTTCCCCTTCACTTCTTTGCAGTGCTCTCTATTCAATTATCCTTTTGTACCTCTCCCCTTCGCACAATAAGTCCACTACATGGTTTTGGCTACACTCTTTTACCTTTAGATGTGTTCTTCAAAATCCATCATATGACTCTCCTCTTTTTGTTGCTACTTTCACACTAATCCTACTTTGCAACATAAACACATAATGAGTGTTCATATGGTTATACATATTCTGGTATATCTATATATAATTTGCTAGTGTCCCTGCGTCCATTATGTCCCTGTGTCAGTGCTTTTTTGCACTGCGCATTTGCAGGGAGGGACGCAGAGACACTGAGGAGAGCTGAGGGGGGACGGGACAGAGGCGGCGGGCATGTGTGCAGTAAATAGTAAATGTAAATAGTGTGCAGTACATTAACAAAACCAGTAGGAGGAGGGACCTGCCTTTGTGGTTTAACCACCTAAATAAACATCTGTAAAAGAACCTTTATTATGAACGAGCATTGTAATCCACTCCTAATTTTCCAATCCTTCATCTTCTTCCATTCACCTTTTACTTTTCTTTATGTGTAATATTTTGACATTACCATTAGCAACTTCAATAAGTGCTATGCTTTTGACCTCAGTCAGCAGAATTTGTTGTGCTGAGATTTTTTACGATTGCTTTGCTCTCTCTCTACTAGCAGAAAATACAGACACTGAAAGCAGAAGTCATGTGTTATTGCCTTACACTGCCCCCTAGTGACAAGTGGCCATAAATACACATCACAGCAGCATTAATTCAATGCAAGGAAATGTAACAAGTAAGAAATAAAAAAAAAAAAAGTGCTAAAATAAATTGGCCTAGAGCACTTGCCAGCCTCTAAATAGATTGGCTGCTAAAGGGTTAATTGAAGAAAAGTTGAACTGACATCTGCAGCTTTTGTTTCATTCCCACCACAACTGACAGGGAACCCGGGATCGAGCATACCTGAATTTCCTGCTGAGGATTCCGATTGGTGTAGGCAAGTGGACTTGAGTTATGACAGGTCTGCTTTAAAGGGAATCTGAAGCGAGAGGTATAAGGAGGCTGCTATATTTATTTCCATTTTATTTAAACAAAAGCAGTATTAGAGGCAGAGTATCAGAGGGACAGCCAGGCAACAGGTATTGTTTAAAATTAAATAAATATGTCAGCCTCGATACATTCCTCTCACTTCTGGTTCCCTTTAAAGGGATACTGTAGGGGGGTCGGGGGAAAATGAGCTGAACTTACCCGGGGCTTCTAATGGTCCCCCGCAGACATCCTGTGCCCGCGCAGCCGCTCACCGATGCTCCGGCCCCGCCTCCGGTTCACTTCTGGAATTTCTGACTTTAAAGTCAGAAAACCACTGCGCCTGCGTTGCCGTGTCCTCGATCCCGCTGATGTCATCAAGAGCGCACAGCGCAGGCCCAGTATGGTTTGTGTCTGCGCAGTACACTCCTGGTGACATCAGCGGGAGCGAGGACACGGCAACGCAGGCGCAGTGGTTTTCTGACTTTAAAGTCAGAAATTCCAGAAGTGAACCGGAGGCGGGGCCGGAGCATTGGGGAGTGGCTGCGCCAACACAGGATGTCTGCGGGGGACCATTAGAAGCCCCGGGTAAGTTCAGCTCATTTTCCCCCGACCCCCCTACAGTATCCCTTTAAGCTAATTATACTGTAAAATGGCAACACGGGTTCAAGGTTCCCAAGTTCAGCATCAACCTGTGAAATAATTTTTTGCATTTTAGGCAAAATGTACAGTAGCCCATTGTAACTAGAAAAAAAATTATATTTCACCCCAGCAAAAATTAAATACAGTTACCGGTACTGTACTAATCTAAAACAATGTTAATTTTCCTTTATTTTAAAGATCAATAATGTATATTTCTTTAACCAAACCCCTCATTTCTATAATGATTGGTGTATAAAAACAATACATTTCTTTATGGTTTTTTTTTTATGTTACTTCTGTCACTTACATTCAGACAGCTTTAATTTGTTCACAGCAGTTGATCTGTTTATGGTTTTTGCTTCTTAATTACAATTAATTGTTCTTGCATTTTGCTACATATTGGCCAATTTGCACCGCTGCCGCAATTGTTTAGATGTGACATACTTCTCCCCAATAGTTCTCCTGCCATGCAAGGTCAATTGTAAAGCTTTCTTCTCTAAGCAGCTCCATTGCCTCATGCATCACAATGTAAAAAAAGGAAGAAAAAAAATCACTTTTAATACTGTGAATGCAATTCTTATCCCAACCAGTGGCAGTGGAATTAAGAAGCAGTCTCTAGAGTAAAGAATATTCACAATAGCTTCCTACGGTTCAGCGAAAACCATTAATTTCACCTTTCAATGGGGATAAAGAACTTGCAAATTTGATGCAACCCAACAGTGCTTCAGCATTTTGAAGCCACTATGATTCAGAGTGAGTACATTTTTTTTTTATATGTCTGATTTTTTTTTTAACATTTTTTTTTACATTATACGTATGATTACTATTTACTAGAACGGGCTAAAAAATATTTATTGTTACATTTTAATCATTTCCAATTATGGCAAGTTATTATTATTTTAATTTAGGCCATTTACCGCATTCACCATCTAAGTTTCCATTTTACCTAATTATATAAATTGTTTAAAAAAAAATGCCCCAACTGTTGAGTCATCACAACTAAATAGCTTCTGTTGTTTGACCTGCTAGATATGTTAAGCAGATGTAACAATGAAATCAGAATGAAAGAGACGCATGTAAAGGAACACATGGGGGAAGCTGCAGCTCAATGCGCTCGAGATTCTTTTATATGTGCGCCGTACTGTAGGTGCGTTGGCTTTTTATACTGGGGTCGCAGATATTGAGCTAGTCATATTATTAGATATTAGATATTGAGCTAGTCATAAAAACTGAAAATAAGAGTTTACTTAACAGTATGGGAAACCTGTGTAGGCATTTTGCCTTGGCACAATAGAAGCAAGGCATGGCTATATTTTTCATTACAATGATATATTTATAAAACAGGGCATGTTGGCAATAGCTTATCTACAAGGATAGAAAAAATATAACTGTTACTAGGTCTATGGAGGGGCTTTGGCTAGGATTCCACAATGCCGATCTGCTACCACCTACCATTGGAAAAATGATCCAAGCAAATTTAATGGAGAGCTGAAAAAAGAGGAATATTGAAGCTCTGATGGGTTGATTCATTGAGCTGAGCTGTTAAAGCAGAACAGCTTAATGAGAGGAGCGTGAGTTATGCGCACACTACACGCGGTAGTGCAACGTAGCGTGCGCTGCTAACTTACTCGAGCTCCTTCTAAGTAACGGGCGCTCCACTGAACCCGCCCTGAACCCTGGCGAGTACAGTGGCTATAATGGACGTGATTCCCGCACTTTGATTGGCCCAATAGGCCAATTGGGCCTACACGCTGCACTATCGCGTGTTGCATGTGCATAACTCGTGCTCTTCTCATTCAGCTCCGCTGCTTTAGCAGCGCAGTTTAATGAATCAACCCCTATATTTGCTTCCTTTAAAAGATGGCAGTTGTTGATTCCCTGCCTTCTAATATATTCTGAATGACTGAAAATGGCAGTTGCCTGGCAGTTGTGCTGATTTTATGCCCTCTAAGGGCCCGTTTCCACTTGCGAAGTGATGTTACATAGTTACATAGTTATTTTGGTTGAAAAAAGACATACGTCCATCGAGTTCAACCAGTACAAAGTACAACACCAGCCTGCTCCCTCATATATCCCTGTTGATCCAGAGGAAGGTGAAAAAACCCTTACAAGGCATGGTCCAATTAGCCCCTAAAGGGAAAAATTCCTTCCTGACTCCAGATGGCAATCAGATAAAATCCCTGGATCAACATCATTAGGCATAACCTAGTAATTGTAGCTATGGATGTCTTTCAACGCAAGCAAAGCATCTAAGCCCCCTTTAAATGCAGGTATAGAGTTTGCCATAACGACTTCCTGTGGCAATGCATTCCACATCTTAATCACTCTTACTGTAAAGAACCCTTTCCTAAATAAATGGCTAAAACATTTTTCCTCCATGCGCAGATCATATCCTCTAGTCCTTTGAGAAGGCCTAGGGACAAAAAGCTCATCCGCCAAGCTATTATATTGCCCTCTGATGTATTTATACATGTTAATTAGATCTCCTCTAAGGCATCTTTTCTCTAGACTAAATAACCCCAGTTTATCTAACCTTTCTTGGTAAGCGAGACCTTCCATCCCATGTATCAATTTTGTAGCTCGTCTCTGCACTTGCTCTAAAACTGCAATATCTTTTTTGTAATGTGGTGCCCAGAACTGAATTCCATATTCCAGATGTGACCTTACTAGAGAGTTAAACAGGGGCAATATTATGGTAGCATCTCGAGTTTTTATTTCCCTTTTAATGCATCCCAAAATTTTGTTCGCTTTAGCTGCAGCGGCTTGGCATTGAGTACGATTATGTGAGTGATTATGTGAGTGTGGCTACGCAGCCGCATCGCCGCCTGCCGCATCACTTCCGCATCTCCGATGCGGAAGTGTATTGAGGAAATGGGACACGGCTGCGGGCGGATGCGGCTGTGCGAAAATCTGCAGCATGCTGCAGATTATCGGATTGCACCGCACCGCTCCGCACAACATGCACGCAGTGGAAACTCTTCCATTACGGTGCATGTGTTTCAGCACACCTGCGGTGCGATGCGGCTATGTAGCCGCATCACACCTCTCCTAGTGGAAACGAGCCCTAATACATACTGAATCACCAAAAATGACAGTTGCCTGGCAGTTGTGCTAAATGCATGCCTTCAAATACATAATGAATCAACAAAAATGACAGTTGCCTGACAGTTGTGCTGATTGCATGCCTTCTTATACATTCAAAATTACTGATAATGGCAATGGCCTGGCAGATGTGCTGATTCCATGCTTTCCAAAACATTTGGAATAACTGAAAATGGCAGTTGCCTGGCAGTTGTACTAATTTCATGCCTTCTAATACACCACCGTTGATTCTCCTTCACACACCACAACTGCCGCAGAGACCCCTCCCACCACAGCCTGCACACCACTGCCGCCCAAAGCCTGCACGCATGCGTGACACATAGCCGCTGATGTCCCGGTCCCTGTGGCAGCAGCAGTTGAGCAGTAAGAGCATCACTGGGGGTCTTCACGCCTAAACAGGCTTTGGAGACATGGCAGGAGCTGGAGTCATGTGAGCAGCTATACCTGATGGCCCACGTGACTCATAGCTGCCGGTGTACCGGTCCCTGTGGCAGCAGCGGTTGAGCAGCAGGGGCATTGCTCGGGAAGACTGGAGCCGCTGTGGGAGCTGGAGTCACGTGGGCAGCTGCAGCTGATGGCCAACGTGACTCATAGCCCTGTGGCAGCGAAAATTGAGTAGAAGGGGCATCACTGGGGAAGACAGGAGCCGCTGCGGGAGTCAGAGTCACTACGGGAGTGACTCAGCTGTGCCAAGGAGGAAAGAGCTTGCTGGAGACAGGACAGGAAACGAGGGGAGATGGTGACCACAGAAGGAGAAGGCAGGAAGGAGGATGCAGGACTCGGAGCTCACTGCTGAATAGATGAGGGCTTCCAGTACAGGAGGACCTGCTTGTGGGGGAAATCTGGCTGCACATTTGGACTATAAGATGCAGGGACTTTTTCTCCCCGCTTTTGGAGGAGAAAAAGTGAGTATTATAGTCCAAAAAATACGGTATTTGTTGTTGTTTTTTTTGTTGTTTTTTTTTTAGATTTGAACATGTTATAGGTCACATTAATAGTGGGAAAGGTTTGAAAAGATTTAATGTGGTCTTATTATTTTTATCACAAAAACATTGCATTGTAACAGGAGTGTATCCGAAGACATAACAACAAATGTTGTTTAGGTGATACCTTTAATGACTAACTGTACAAGATTTCTGCGCAAGCTTTCAAAACTTTAAGTTTGTTCTTTGGGCATGTTTCAGAACTGGGTCAGATCCATACAAAGTACCGTCACTTACAGAAAACATGGCTGAAGAAGAAACTTAAAGTTTTGAAAGCTTGCATAGAAATCTTTATAGAGACCTTCTTTATAGATATAGGGCTTGATACACAAAGCGGTGCTAACCTATTTAGCACGCCTAAAGACTTTTGGGCGTGATAACCATTGCACTAAGTAGGTTAGCACCGTTTTGAGGAATAAACTCGTGTGCAAAGTGTTGCGCGCAAAGTCCGGTGCGCGCGGAAAGTCGCATAGGGTTTAATGGGCGCATTGCGCTGCGCATGCACGCGGGACTTTGTGCGTGAGTTTATTTTATCACGCCTAAACTGAGTTTAGGTGTGATAATGGGCTTTTCACCAGCGTGCTAACAGTCAGCACGCTTTAGTGAATCGAGCCCACAGCCTCTTGGTTCTTCTCTCTCAAAGCAGATCTTGAGTCATTAAACTCTCTGCTTTCTTCATGCACAAGAAACATAAACATAATTTATAACTCTCATGCCCAGTGTTGGATTGGGAGTTGGTAAAGCTGGGGAAATCCACTTGCTGGCCAAGCAGCAATAATCATGTGTTGCTGCTCACAGTGAAGACTTGATACAGGTTTCTACTCGGAGTGATAACACAGGGTTTATGCTGCTTGGCCAGCAGGTGGATTTCCTCAGTTTTTCCACCTCCCAGTCCGACACTGCTCATGCCCAGTTTGCTTTATCCAATCCAGACCCTACCTATTACTCAGAGCTGGGACAAGGTCCTCCAGCCCCCAAGGTTGAGACAGCAAAGGGCGCCCCTCCATCGCTCCCACCCCAGCTGTCACACACTGATTGCTATTAGACTAAAAGGTGCCCTGGGACCCCCAAACCCCCCAACACCTTAATTTCTAGTTATCTGGCTTACAGCCACTGCCATGTATCCTGTTTTCTTATTTTTGTCTCTGCTTCAAACACAATAGGGGAATGATAGCTGAGTGAGCTGTGCACCCCTTCCTACACTGCACCCTGAGGCTGGAGCCTTTCACGCCTCTACCTCAGTCCGGACCTGCAATTACTGCCTATCCTTCCAGATACCTGTTTTCATCCTTAGGAAAAACAAACTATGAAAACTTTGGAATACTATTATGGAAAAAATGCAAACCTAGACTAGCCCCTAGTCTGTTGTATAGGACCAAGGACTCGCAGCAGGGACTGGCCTTGCCCAATCCCAATATCTTTCAGATATCCACCCACGTTATTAGGATTAAAGGACACCTGAATTGAGAGGGATATGGTAGCTGCAATATTTATTTCCTTTTAAAGTATACTGGTTGCCCGGCAGCCCTGCTGATCTCTTTGGTTGCAGTAGCATCTGAATCACACACCTGAAACAAGCATGTGGCTATTCAAGTCAGAAAAATCTGCTGTACATGCTTGTTCAGGGTCTATAGCTAGCGTACGTACAAAAAGGGCGCCTGGACAAAAAGGGCGCGGGGTGTAAACTCTAAATAATAATTAATCATTAATAGGGTTTAAAAAAATAGTGTGCTATATTTCGTTTACAAATAAAGTTTAACAAAACTATAAATCATTAAATAATGTTTATAAAATCGGAAATTGTGAAAACGTTAATCTTCCCTATTTCTAAAGTTAAACTTATAATTACGTTTATTAAAAAAACAATAATATATGTTTAATTGTTATAATTGTATATTATTGTGAATAACCTTCATTTATGGTTTGTTCTTATAATAAAATCTGAAAATATTCTTTATAACGATGATATAAATATAAGTACGTTCGTAATAAGTGTTGTAAAACATTAGTAATTATTACTAAAATTTGACCAAAACTATACCTAAGCCTACTCTTACACAGAACCCTCCCTGTACCTATCCCTAACCCCTAGACCCCCCTGTTGGTGCCTAAACCTAAGACCCCCCTGTTGGTGCCTAAACCTAAGACCCCCCCTGTTGGTGCCTAAGTAACCCTCCCTGTACCTACCCCTAACCCCTAGACCCCCCTGTTGGTGCCTAAACCTAAGACCCCCCTGTTGGTGCCTAAACCTAAGACCCCCCTGGTGGTGCCTAAACCTAAGACCCCCCTGTTGGTGCCTAAACCTAAGACCCCCCCCCCCTGTTGGTGCCTAAGTAACCCTCCCTGTACCTACCCCTAACCCCTAGACCCCCCTGTTGGTGCCTAAACCTAAGACCCAACTGTTGGTGCCTAAACCTAAGACCCCCCTGGTGGTGCCTAAACCTAAGACCCCCTGTTGGTGCCTAAACCTAAGACCCCCCTGTTGGTGCCTAAACCTAAGACCCCCCTGTTGGTGCCTAAACCTAAGACCCCCCCCTGTTGGTGCCTAAGTAACCCTCCCTGTACCTACCCCTAACCCCTAGACCCCCCTGTTGGTGCCTAAACCTAAGACCCAACTGTTGGTGCCTAAACCTAAGACCCCCCTGGTGGTGCCTAAACCTAAGACCCCCTGTTGGTGCCTAAACCTAAGACCCCCCTGTTGGTGCCTAAACCTAAGACCCCCCTGTTGGTGCCTAAACCTAAGACCCTCCTGTTGGTGCCTAAACCTAAGACCCCCCTGGTGGTGCCTAAACCTAAGACCCCCCTTTATTATGTGGATAATAATGTTTTACAAATTGTGACTCCAAAAAATATATTCCAATTTACATTACGTACTGATCGCTTTATTTTGTGAATAATGTTTTAAAAACAGTAAGGGATAAAACTTTAAATAATGTTTTAATTATTTAAATTAGATAAATATATTTAGTATTTTCATAAATGTTATTCGGCACGGGTGCATTTTATAAACGTAAATCAACACAAGCTCAGTTATAAATCATTAAACAGCTCCGGGAGCCGTTTGTAAACTTTATTTAGCTCCGGGCGCCGTTTGTAAACTTTATTTAGCTCCGGCGCCCTTTTTTCCTGCTCGGCGCCCATTAAACGTTATTTATTATGGGAGTGAATGGCGGCGCCCTTTTTGTCCACTAGCGGCCTGCGCCCTTTTTTCCCAGCTCCCTATAGCTAAGGGTATTAGAGACAGAGGCTTAGCAGGACAGCAACTCAATCTGCATTATTTAAAGAGACACTGAAGTCTCATTTTTTACCTTATTCATCCTTCTTCAGCAGTAAATTCTAAGCTGAATCGTTGCATCTCTGTGGCAGAATGAGTTATTGATAGCCATGAAATTAACCTGAAAAGTTCCATGACTTTGTGCTGCCTAATAGAGGCAGAGCTTTGTGCAGTAGCTCTGCCTCTACTCTAGTCAATCTCTGCCGATCTCCTCCTCTCCCCACCCCTCTCAGTGAAAGAAAACTAATGAAAGAAGACTACTGCGCAAAGCTCTGCCTCTACCAGGAAGCACATTGGTGCGAGCCTTGGAAGTTTGCAGGGCAAATTCAGGGCTATAAATAACTCGTTCTGCCACGGGGATGCAGCAATTCAGCTTAGAATTTACTGCTGAAGAAGGATGAATAAGAATATAAGGTAAAAAATGAGACTTCAGTGTCTCTTTAAAAAGGAAATAAATATGTCAGCCTCCATATCCCTCTTAGTTCAGGTGTCCTTTAAGGACTGGTCACTGAACACAGCCATGAGGCAATGGGTCCCATTGAAAGTGATATAAAGGACAACTATCCTGAAAATGCATGTCTATGCATATGCATCTTTCCTATGTCAATGTAATTTACAATAGATTGTAAAAATGTGGCAGGGTTTGGACTAGTCCATCTCTTCCTAGTGAATTCACAGTGTATTATTTAAAGTGAACCTCTGGACTAAAAATCTCAGCAGAACTGAAACGGCTTGGTGTTTCTTTAACAGTTTCACAGCATCAGAACTTTGTTTTTCTTACCAAAGCATCATTTTTAGCTGCATTTTTAGCTAAGCTCCACCCATCAAAGAAAAAAGCCCGGGTTTTTTTTCCCTGATGCTGTGCAGAGCATGATGGGATTTCCTATGTTGTTATTCACCTTGCCTAGCAACTGGGAGAGGTGCTCAGGACACAGGACAGTTGGAACTGTGTCTCATGCTCCTTGTCACCTCCTTTCAACCAAAAAGATGGCTGCCATCATGAAATCAAACATTTGCCTGCTCTTTTAAAACAGTGTGGGTAAGAGATTATATTACCTATCTATTTTAATTAACATAACTAACGTAACTTAATGACAGTATGTTTATTTAGGCTGGAGTTCCTCTTTAAAGAGAAACTCCGACCAAGAATTTAACTTTATCCCAATCAGTAGCTGATACCCCCTTTTACATGACAAATCTATTGCATTTCACAAACAGACCATCAGGGGGCGCTGTATGACTGATTTTGTGCTGAAACCCCTCTCAAAAGAGGCTCTGGTACCGCGGTACTCTGGGCAAACTGCCACAATGTAACAATGTTCACAGACAGGAAATGGCTGTTTACAGCTGTCTGTTAAAGCCAGTACAGCTAGAAACAGCTACATAACCTGCCCACAGTAAAAATGTCACCATGTAATACATGTCAGAATGTGAATCTGGGAGAGGAAAGATTTTACAATGAGCAAACACTGACTAAATCATTTATACATAATTATTGTAAAAATGAAGCACTTTTTTTATTACATTATTTTCACTGGAGTTCCCCTTTAAGTTCAAAAGCCCTTCCTGAATGGCAGTTGGTCAGTCCAACAGCCAAAATAGTGTGTAAGCAAGTAGGTAGGCTGGCACCTTTGTCTAGATTCTTTACAGGGAGTGTTTTTGTAAAGAATAAATGACATACTGAGAATCCCTCATAAGGAGATGTACCAGTGTAAAACCTATTTAAATATCAAATCAGATTTTTACTGCTTACTGCAAGTGACAGCTACATAGGAGACTACATATTTGTAGTGGATTTTATTATAGGAGAAATGCACTTCTTATATGTATATTGTACATTTTAAGTTTTTTTTTTTTTTTTTTTTGCGATCGTGGTCTTTTAAATGGAAATAATCATAATAATAAGCAAACAGTATCTGTTTAAATATTTAAAGAAGCTTATCACAGTAAAAAGAAAAACAGAGGTGTTTTTGCTTTATTGTAAAAATGCCCATAAAAGCATTTATTGCCAAAGATAGTGTTTTACAAAGAACAGTCTTAAGTGGTGTTAGAGAAAAAATTGCAGCAGCCCCAAGACAAAGATGTTATCATCGGTTTCCAGCCTAAAAGTCACATCTAATGCAGCCATTGCCTGACTGGTCAATATAAAACCTGTCTGTGTTGAGCCTGTTTAGGTCACATTCACAGTGAGATGTTATGGTCGCGCGTTATAAAGCTATAACGCAGCTTACCGCACTGCAATGCTAATCCTATGGGCCATTCACAGTGCGACGTTAAAGTCACGTTAAAAAATGTTGCGTTGTGGTAACTCACTGCTTGCAGTGCGTTATGTCTTAACGCAGACACGTTGCGACTTTAACGTTGCATTAAAATGCATTGTCCCACTGTGAATACAGCTTGTGTGTATATTTTTTAAGTAATGGATCCTGCTCATTGTTCCAATGTATTCAGCTCAGCTTGTCTAATGGATACATACAGTATGCATCCAAGCAGGACGTGGTGCCCAGCAGTATAAGCCAAATTGTTCAGCATCCAAAAGGTGCTAAAAAAAATAACATTTCGCTTATACTTGTCACCACATGGCAGCTGTCCCAAAATCCTACTGTGCGTGGCTGTGTCTCCCATCCCCCTCTTGCTCCACCTTGTCATATGCTGATCAAAGCATGGTGTAGTTTTGACTCACCTAGTGGCTGTTTGGGGAGTAAGTCATGTGACCTCCCCTCGCCACATGTAGAGCAGAGCATGCTGCACATGACTGACCAATGCCCCCCGGTGTGCAGAGTGGAGCCTGCATCAGTGACTCACCTGTCAGTGCCATGGGGATCCCTCTTCAGACTGTCTGTCACACTCGCTGTGTATCATCTCTATGATGTCCTCTAGTGGCGTCGTTCATTACAAACGTCACTGGAGGAAGTCATAGAGATGGGGTACAGCGAGTGCGACAGACAGGCTGAAGAGAGATCCCAGCAGGTGAGTCACTTTTGCATGCTCTGGTCTGCATATACCCGAAGGGAGAGGGGCACGGGGCTGCCTAATACTGGGAGCACATCTGACTATGGGGAGAGGGGCTACCTAATACTGGGGGCACATAATACAAGGGTACATGCCTAATACTGGCGGCACATCTGACTATTTATACTGCGGAGAGAGATACCTCATACGCATTTCCTACCCTAGGCTTGTGCTTGAGTCAATCACTTTTTCCATGTTACTGAGGTAAAAGTAGGCACCTAGGCTTCTATTCGGGTCTACTTATACTCAAGTATATAGGATAAATTACTCTGTGTCCTCCACTGACTTATAGGATGGGTGAGGTTCCGGCTTCCATTCACCCTCCCAAAGTTAAATACATTACAGGTGTGTTACACGGACTGCCAGGCCATGAGAGAGGACAGGAAGGAGTCTGATGGACTAAGTAGGAGAAGATGACCCAAGAGCTATCGTATGATTGCTGTGACATAAAATTGAAGTAAAGTATTTATAGGGCTTATTTATATGTTTATATAATTTATTTAAAAAAAAATCTGAGGAAAAAATAAAAATAAAAAACAACCTTGAGGCCGGCTTCAGACTTTATATTGGTGGCAGCGTTACTGCACCACCAAAAACAGGCCTTCTGGCATTACCACGTTAGTATGCGGTGATCCCCTTCCGACTTGGATCCAAACAGGAAGTGACACACGCTTGCGGTCACTGCCTGATTCGGGCATACAGAAGTGCGCTGAAGCGTATTGTAAAAATATGCTTCCGCGCATGCGCTTCACAACACGAACATTTTAGCAAACCCTGTTTCACCATAGACTTACATGACTTCCAGTCAACTGCAGGTCGTTGCAGAGGTCGCGCAGTAATATCACTTTGTCCGTGGGGGTAGATTGGAAACTTCTGGCACACTGCATCGCATGCTGTATGGTACGGTTAAAAGACCCACTGGACCAGTGTAAAAGGGCCCTGAAGAGATGTTTCATGAAGATTTTCCCTGACCATAACATCCCTTAATGTCAATCTGTGTGCAGCAGCCTACCTGCTATTGTGCAGGCAAGCACTGCAACAGTCCAGCAGCACAGTGATTCAGGAATGCAGTGAATTTTTGAACTGTAGCTGTGGGCCACCTGCATTCTCAGCATGCAGCTATTTTTGGTTGGTGAATGCACCATTATCAGTTTTTGGTGCTTTTGGGCTTACTTTTTATATATAATATATATTTATATCACCCGCATTGTCAATAACTACAGAACACAAGCAATGATGACATAAAGAACAGCTGGATACAGTGGTACACCGCACCCCTCAATAAATTGGTATTTACACTTGTAACACAATTAAAGGAGGGTTTAACTGCAACAAAAGTGTAATTTTAACCATAAAACAAAGCTTTAATAGGTCATAAAGGCGGTACACATCGAACAACTTTTTCTTAGAGAAGAAACAATAAAACAGCCTATACATCACAGCAATGTTTCAACTTTTAAGCGCAGCCGGATGTGTGTTTCATGGCAAAAGACAATCTGCTTCTTCAGAGGCCCACAATATGAATGTATTTTCCCGTGAGCATAGCGCATTTCACGGCAAAAGACAATCTGCTTCTTCAGAGGCCCACAATATGAATGTATTTTCCCGTGAGCATAGCGCATTTCACGGCAAAAGACAATCTGCTTCTTCAGAGGCACACAATATGAATGTATTTTCCTGTGAGCATAGCTAATTTCATGGTAAAAGACAATCTGCTTCTTCAGAAGCATACAATATGAATGTATTTTCCAGTGAGTATAGATAATTTCATGGCAAAAGACAAGCCAATTCTTCAGAAGCACACAATATGAATTTATTTTCCCATGAGCATAGCACATTTTGATGGCAAAAGATGAGCTTCTTTTTCAGAGGCACACAATATGAATGTATTTTCCCATACGCATTGCTTATTTCATGCCAAAAAACAAGCTGCTTCTTCAGAGGCACACAATATGAATGCATGACCCTCTGATTATACAATACAGATAAATTAGATAGATTCCCTACATGGGCATTGCATTAAAATCATGCAGACAGCTGGCAAGATTATTCCTACAAATAGGTACTGCAGATTAAGGTGGATGAGTCGAGGTGACAGTAACATGGACAGGAACTGGCCAGCTGACAATGCAACAGAGTAACCGGCATCAGCAGGCAAATACCGGGCAGTCTGAGAGGTGGGTAGGGTTATGGCACAGCTCTAGGCTTGTGAACCAGAAGAACAGGAGCTAGTAATGTTCTGTGAAATTCCATATTTTTTTTTTGACCTGGAGAAACCATGAGGTGATTTTTCATTTCTGTGCAAAACTGGAGCTTCGCTTTAATGCAAAATTGGGTACAGAGTAGAAAGCTCTAGAGTCTAGAAGACCAAACCACCTCTCTGACATAAGGGTTTACATAGAATCTAAAACTTGTGGTGGTATTTTACAAAAGGTACTTAATGGTTAAGTCTCAACCTAATAGTCTTGTCCTCATTAGAACTACTTCACAGATTCATTTTAAACATCACTCCTACTTACACATTCAGGGTCCTTTCACGCTTCCTGCGGTCCGTTGCACCGCTTAAAACCACTGCATCCCAAGGAACGCTATTCCTATGCGCCTATCACATTGAGCGTGGTGCGGAACGGTGCAGCGGGTCCCTTTGTGGCAATGCAAGAGCTGCAGTGTGTTGTCCATGTTTCAGCCGGAAGTGAGTCATACATTCACTAAAAAGTATCGATCACTGTAGGGTCACATCGCAGCAGTAACATCGGTGCAACTTTTCAGGACTCTTGCAGTGCAGCTGCAGAAGAACCACACCGCAAGGGACATGTGTAGTGTGGAATAGACCTAAGGGCATGGGACTATCACATTGATCGCTGTGAAGTGGCTCTCATCATAGTGATGCAAGAGCTGCAGTACATCAAGTGTGATTAAGTTTGAAGTATGGTTGCACTGCAGCGGTAACGCGTGGTGTGACTTTTTGAGACCTTTGAGACAGTTGCGTGTACATGCCTGCCTAATTTTTCTGGCTGCACTGCAGCTGCAACAACAAGACAAAAGACATGTACATGTGTCAATCCCCCTTCGTGATCATTACCTTGCCGCGTTGAAGGGGCGTGCGTATCACAATGAAGCAATGACCGCCGGCTATATGAGTGTGTTGGGGTTGGGGGGCACACCTGACCCAAGAAGATAGATAATAAGGTCGTTGCTTCATTGTGGACAGACCAAATTCGATCAGCTGGACACTCAGTCACTATCATTCAGCTACCTCAGCCCGACCATATGGGCTTGAAAACCGCTATCGCCTGCACTCTCGCCATGGTGTGCACCAGCCCAGCATGGCTGTCACTACACAAACTGACAGTGAGTTTGGTCTGTCAGTGTGAAGCAGTACACTAATTACACTCCCTGATTGATGTATACACATGCAAGATGTTTTAAAGCACTTTAGGCCTCCAATTTAGCAATAAAATGTGATTTCTGCCCTTAAAACGCTGCTGTGCGTCAAATCCTGATTTTTCCTGGGGAGTTTTGGCGTGTATTCCACTCCGCCATGCCTCCTTCCAGGTGTTAGACCCCTTGAAACATCTTTTCCATCACTTTTGTGGCCAGCATAAATGTTTCTAGTTTTCAAAGTTCGCCTTCCCATTGAAGTCTATTGCGGTTCGCGTAAGTTCGCGTTCGCGGATTGTGAACCGAAAATCGGAGGTTCGGGCCATCTCTAGTTGCAATGTGACTATAGAACAATCACAACGCAACAGCCACTAATGGTCACCCTGCGCATTACCGCTTGTAGAACAATCACACCGCAACGCAATAATGAAGTGTGAAAAGGGCCTAAGAAACATTCCCAAATTTGGAGAAATACAGGGGCCCATATGTAATTCACGTTTTCTCTTAAGAGATATTTTCACACCTTATCATAAAATGCTTTTTAAATCAGCAGCAAGCAAGAAAATACTCAAAATAATGTTGATAAAACTTTATTTTTTTATTTTTTACAAATTTTTGGTACTTTTTCAATTGTAAAATGCTTAACAGTTATTTTAAAGAGAATATGAAAATTATCTCCTAGGAGATAACTCGGGTGGAAAAGTTAATTGCATATGGGCCAGGAACTTAAAGGGACCCTTAAAGGACTTAAAGGGAGCAGTGGCAAAAATGAAAAGATTACACTTACCTGGGGCTTTTTCCAGCCCACCGTAGGTGGCGAGGTCCCCCGGCGTCCTCCTGGCTCCTCTCCGTATGCCTCCGCCAGCCACCGTTACCGGCGACAGGGCCAGCTCTTCCTGGTTCCTGACGCTCGTCCTCATCACGGCAGCCACTTTGCGTCATCACGGCGGCTGGCGTGACAGGTCTGCGCATGCGCCGTTTTCTGCACATGCGTAGACCTGCCACGCCGGCTGGCATGATGACGACTAGCGTCAGGAACCAAGAAGAGATGCAATGGGGGCCGGCGGAGGCATACAGAGAGGAGCCAGGAGGACGCAGGGGGACCTCGCCGCCTACGGTGGGCTGGAAAAAGGGTAGGTGTTTTCTCGAATGTTCCCACTGATATATATGCTAAAATACACGAGGGTGCTTCTTTTCTGATTCACTTTAAATCTTCTTTTAAGTTTTTAATGTTTTACTGTCTCTGCTCAAAGACAGAGTCTTTGAAGTATGCCAGAGCTAAAATCTATGAACTGAATTTTCCTGCTCTCAGAAGCCATTTCTTTGCAAAAATCTCTGCGAGAAACTGTTCAATGGCTTCAATTCACTTACATACCTGATGTTTAACTCTTTCAGGCAGAAAAAGAAAAAAAGGAACACAGCCTAGTTATTTGCATACTTAGCACTGAACATACAGTACATATCTTTATCTCATCGGTTTATTTTCATTTTTTTAGGGCTGGTAGCTTTTTAGGCCGGTTTTACACCAGAGTGCCGCAGTGCCGCAGTGTACGCTGCCCATAGACTTCCATTACCCCAAGCATTGTGGGTTAAGTACGGGGCTTGCGATAACGTGCTGTTGCCCTTACATCGACTCCACTGATACTTCAAAAGTCTCCATAGACTTTAATTGCTTTTGAGGCCTCTTGCAGTAAAATAGGGTAACACACGTTGGTTTACCCTGCTAGTGGAAATGGGGCCTTAATAAACATCTTTGACTTGTGGCCCAAGCTTTGAGGAGCACTGTGAGCCTCTAGAAAGTACTTAAGACCCTAGCAGTGGCCCATTTTTCACAGTGGGTACAGACAGATGTGTGTATTTTATCGAAATGGTGTCACAGTATCCCCACTGCCAACTTATTAGACAGCATCAGTGCATCATGCAGACACCACTGCTGCTTACTTACCAAGAGTAGATACAGTAGATCAGCAGTAATTGGTTTTCCAAATTGGCTGATGACTTTTTCCTTGTTTGTAGTGTTAGTTTGCTGGCATCTCATGGCTTCTTTCAAGTGCAAATCCTGGCAAATGATAAGTCTTTTTCAGGAAAAATAGGTATACTTGCCACCTTGATGTCAATGTGGTAGAGGAAATGCCTGCAACCAAAGCCAAAGACTTTCACTGGTAACTACACATTCTAACAATCTGCAATATTTATAGGATCACAGCTGCAAATGCTACTTACAGCCACCGCCCTGTTTAATCACATGCAGGCCTGGATTTACCTCACAGGAGCTTATAGGCACAGATGTCCTGACCCCTTAGACTTCACCCTCCATGAACCTACAAACCACACCGCAAGTGTGCTGGCTGTCACTGTAGCTACAGGTGCCGCTTAGTATTAGGTAGCCAGAAGTACCCTCAATATTAAGTAGCCAGAGGTGCCCCCAAGTATTAGGTAGCTAAAATAACCTCAGTATTAAGTAGCTAGAGGTGCTCCTGACTGAAAGAAGGTCTCAAGCAAGGTGAGTAACCTCTCATTTTCACTCTCATCAGGACTCTGCATACGGAAGGAGGGAGGGAGGCACTTGGGGTGAGGAATGAGCTGCCTTTCCATCATCAGGCGCCTGTAGGCATGTGCCTACAGTGCCTTATGGTAAATCCAGTCCTTATCATCACATGCAATGTTAATGGTCCCAAGAGCGCGGTTTGTAGTAAGTAACAATATATGCAGAGGCAGGGAACCCAGCAGTATTCAGCAATGGCGATCAGCTTTGGGTAGCAGACATCGAGGGTTCTCTCATCATGCCACAGAGTACCAGAGTAGGCGAGTACATCTAAGACTATTAATCTCCATCCTTTTTACCTTTGCGTCTGGCATCCCCCTTTAAGCTCACTCAACAGTAACCCTTTTAAAATGATGAACATGTTTACTTAGTCGATATACGGAACATACAATTGCACCTATTTACTAATGTAAACCATATAATTTTCTCTCTATAAGATTCATGGAAAATATCACCAAATAAACACCTGTAGAAGAAAAGAACAAAACAAGACTGGAATTGTGTGGGGATCCAGAGGAGGAAAAAAAGACTATTATTAGTAATGAATATTTTACTCATTAAGAATTCTATATTGTGCTATTATATTTACTTATTTTTCACATTATGGTGAAATAATACAATTATATTTACTTATTTTCCATTGTGTGGACAAAGAAAAGGAATATGCTGTCCACCTATGTACCGTCGACGCAGCGATTCAGAACCCCACCGCTATATTATAAGCGTTTGGAGAAACCCATGGACACATTATGGGGAAGCTGGTACTAATTTCCGATTAATTGATATCACACTGATCTGCTTATATTATTGTGTCAAAGAAAAAAGTGGACGTCCACCATCTATGAAGACATAATTATTACTGCTCCGTGCTGAACCTGACTCCCGGCCCCCGCGGCTGCTTTGTACAGAAGTTGGTACTCATTTCTCATAATTGACTTCCTGCTGATTTGCTGATATAGTTCATTCTCATGAGGTGGAATGAAGGAGGCTGAGAATCACGGCGTATTTTCCATAGAGATGGAAGCACACAAAAAGTACATACGCTGATAATTTCACACGCCAATTACCTCGTGCGTAATATTTGCCTGTGAACATTCTCGAACAACGGGGAAATTGAAAAAAAAAACCATTGTGCCCATGTTAGGAGTCACAAAATAAATAAATAAAGGAATGCGTTCAAAAATGAAGGCATGTCGGTGACGGGTTAGACCTTGGCATAAAAAGCACAGGTGATTTCTGTCAGGCAGCCCAGGGCTTTTAATATTAAACTTCAACACAAAACTCCTTTGTGTTATTTGTTGCATTACAGTTAATAGAAAGTTAAATCTAAAATGCAGATCTTTCTGACACGGCGGTAATTTCTAATCAATCTAGAGCTTTTCCTTTTTCAGCAGAATTATTGTCACACCGTTTGCATTAGCTACTGTTTTTAAAGGACAGCTGAGCTGAGGGGGATAGGGAGGAGCCTGCTATATTTATTTCCTTTTAAAGTGAACCTAAAGCCGATAAAAAAAAATGAGATTAGCTCACCTGGGGCCTCCCTCAGCCCCCTGCAGCCGATCGGTGCCCTCGCAGCTCCGCTCCGATGTCCCAGGCCCCGCCGGCGAGCACTTCCGGTTTCGCCGTCACCGGCCGACAGGCATGGAGGCCGCAATAGCAGCATAGGGGGCGATATACAGGCTGGGAACGCGAACAATCACTCGCGTTCCCATGCCTGTCGGCCGGTGATGGCGAGTGAGGGCGAAACCGGAAGTGCTCGCCGGCGGGTCCTGGGACATCGGACCGGAGCTGCGAGGGCACCGATCGGCTGCAGGGGGCTGAGGGAGGCCCCAGGTGAGTTAATCTCATTTTTTTTTATCGGCTTTAGGTTCACTTTAAACAACACTAGTTGTCTGGCAGTACTGCTGATCCTCTCCCTCTAAAGGTAGCCATACACTGGTCGATTTGCCATCAGATTCGACCAACAGATAGATCCCTCTCTGATCGAATCTGATCAGAGAGGGATCGTATGGCCACTTTTACTGCAAACAGATTGTGAATCGATTTCAGCCTGAAATCGATCACAATCTGTGAAGCTGCCGCGATGCCCCCCCCCTGCATACATTACTTGTTCCGGCCGGCACGAGTCCCCGCTGTCTTCTTCTCCGCTCCGGCTCCGCTCTGGCTACTGAACTTCCTGTCCAGGAGAAGTTTAAACAGTAGAGGGCGCTCTACTGTTTAAACTTCCTTGTCGGGACAGGAAGTTCTGTGTAGCTCTGGAGCCCGAAGCGGAGAAGAAGACCGCTGTATTGTGTCGGTCGTCGGGCATTCGAACGCCGCTAACGACGCACTCCCGACACGCCGGCAACCGAGAAAAATCTTCCGCACGGATGGGTCGGACGGAAATCGATCGTTCATCGTTCTGTCAGCGGTGATCGAATATCGGCGGAAAATCGTTAGGTGTATGGGCCCCCTAATACTTTTAGCCAGAGACCGGGAACAAGCATGCAGATCAGATGTTTCTGACTGAAGTCCGACTTAATCTAGTCAGACTTCAGTTGCAAGCTGCACGCATGTGGTCTAGATACTACTGCAGCCAAGGAGATCAGCAGGACTGCTGGGGAACTGGAATGGTTTGTAAGGAGTAAATATGGAAGCCTTCATATCCCTCTAAATCAGGTGTCCTTTAAATATTGACACCTCCCCTACATAAAGCATCAGTTGTTATGCTGGGGCTATACTGATAGCACACTAACTGCAGTGTGTGTGCTGATACCTACTGGATAACTGTGCTTCTAAAATATTGTTATTGCTTCAAAGTATCCCCCCACCCCCATTGTAATTTCTGTATTTCCACTCCTTATAATCTTTGTGCATAAGTGCTTTAGCTCACCATGAGTATGGAGTAGGGATGGTCAATGTGATGCAGGATTAGGCAAACTTTCAATGCAAATGTATGCAACTTGAAAATGAACCAATCGAATTCCACCTTAGCAGGTTTCAAGCTGCATAAATTTGTATTGAAAATGTGCAAAACACTGCATCAACTTTAAATGATTTGCATCTCATTGAGCATCCCTAGTATGGAGTATGAAGGATTGATTGGTCATTTCTTAATGTGAACAGTGTGGGCCACATGCCAGTATTTTAAAACAGAGCTAAAATCAGTCACCCAAACCAATTAAATTACTGATTATTATAATTTGTATTATTTATATAGCACCAACATCTTCCTTAGCGCTGTAGATAATACAAAAACATACAATAATGCAGAGCATAGCTACATGAGCAGGTCAACACACTGGACAATCAGGATATCCAGTGACACAAGTACAAATACATACAGTCGATGTGTAATTTGGAAACATCACCAACATTAGTACTTGTGCATTTGATGAAATTCACAGGAACAGGAAACACAAGGGAGAGGTCAATGCCCTTATTTTTTTTTTTTGCATAGCTGCTCCCGAGGTTTTAAATTTAGGTTAGGTCACTTGCCCGGAGGTCTGCCTCACCGTGGCGCAAGTGTCTAGTATAATATACTTTGCATGCAAACCATATTGGAAGCTAAAGTCCCTCCTAGTTTAATAAATGTTAGCACTTGTCTTGGATGCAGGGCATGCATTTTTCAGTCTGGCAGAGGCGGTGTATGCCATTGCCTGTGCGATTAACCATTCAATTGCAACATGTGTTTAGGGATGCGCAGCCTTTCCCCCCCACCTTTCCTTAACTGCCCTTATGAGCTTACAATCTAGAAGGTAGTGGGGTGGAGACACAAGGAGAGGAGACAAAGGAGATAGTGGATGAAGCAGTGCGCCTCGGATTCTAGTTATAACTAATTATAAGCTTGTCTGAAGAAGTGAGTTTTGAGGGTACATTTGAAAATTTCCAGGTCGGAGCACAACAGACAGGCTGTGGGGAAGAGTTCCAAAGGAGACTTGAGCCTGTCTTCTCTGAATTCTGATTCACATCTGTAATAAGGTGACCAATCACTTAAAAGTTGTATTATATGGTACTTACCCACAGTACCCCAGCTCTTGTCCCCCCCCCCCATTCCTTTAGATTGTACTGTAAGCTTGCAAGGGCTCTCTCACCCTTTTGTGTTTTGGATTTTGTCACACATTTATTCATATTAATTATGTCACTGTTATTACCAATTCTGTACTTTCCACCGATTCTGCATTTTGTACCAACTCTGTATTTTGTATACTGGTGTATACCATTGTCTTTATTATTTTGTACCCCATGTTTGTTTCTTACTTTGTACAGAGCCATGGAATGTGTTGGCGCCTTATAAATCAATAATAATAATTACCTATTGAATTATAAAAAGCCATAATTTATCTCATTCAGATATCCTGCATCTAACATTATCAATCAACTGCTGAGACTCCCCAGTGATCGGTGAGTTGCCTGAACACCTAGTTTGGAGTGATTGTCTTTGCCATCATACAGGGACCCAAGCGTATTCAGCTGGAATCTCAAATCAAGACTGCCCGACATTAGATCAGGTGAGATCTGTCTAATACGTTTTATCCACAACGTATACACCTACCCACAAAGTGTGCTTGCAGTTGTCTTTTTATCTCCCCAGTGTCCACATCAGGCCTGGATTTACCTCCCAGGAACCTATAGGCACAAATGTCCTGGCACCTTAGACTTCCACCTCCATGAACCTACAAACCCCCACCAAACTGCACTGCTGGTGGGCTGCCTGTCCCAACTGTCATTTTTCTCTTACTTCCCTTAGCCATCATAGGTAGCTTCATCAGGAAAAGATAGTGTACAGTGCAAAACAATATACAATAGAGACATAAGACCCCCCATCAACAACATTCCCATCAGCAACAATCCAACTCAGAGCTCTGACTTGGGCTGTTACTGCTGGGAATTGTGTTGGTGGGGGGTCTTATGTCTCTATTGTATTTTTTGTTGCACTGTACACTACTTTTTCCTGACGAAGCCTTTCAAGGTGAAACATGTCGAAACTGGTGTCACTGTATATATTTGCACCCTCTTATGTTATTCCCACAGTATAGTGAGCAGTAGACATTGTACAGGTCCTTGTTGTGTCCAATTGGTTCTTCACCCATTGGTTACACTGGCCTACTGACCTACATCTGTAACTGCTCAGCCCTACATGTGTGTGAGATAGCTACAAATCACATATTAGGGAGGTGGCGGATCAGCGAGAACCCGAGCACACCTGTAGAGCATGTGAGCCTCCCACATGTGCTCATGTGGGGGAGGTCTCCTCACGTGTCCTGTATATTATACGTTGTCTACATTACAACTATTGACCTCTAGTACCTTATAGGGCTGTCCTTTGGACTTAGAATAGTAGCCCCTTCTTCTTCTCACTTGGTGCCTCAGCTCCATTACTGTCTAGTTCAGGGGTCCCCAGACGTTTTGGGTCGGGGGCCGGGTCAGCATACTTCAGACTGCTGGGGGGCTGGAGTGTACATAAACGTCTTTGTGCACCAGACAGTGAAGTATACCCAGGTGACAATGTGCAGACGAATTGTACAGCAGTGTCACCTGACGTGGAATTTGATTGGAAACCAGCGAATTACTGCTTTCTGGCTTCACTCTATATGCAGACCACCAATATTTAAAGATGTAGCTGACCGCATCTATAATACATTTTGTGTGTGGGGGGCCGGTAAAAAAAAGCCTCTAGGGGCCACATTCGGCCCGTGGGCCTTAGTTTGAGGACCACTGGTCTAGTTTGTAAGCTCTCAAAGGCAGGGTCCTCCCCTTAGTGTTTTTTGTATGTGCTGTTTTTAATCTATGAAATAAACATGTACCGGGATTAATGGATGTTTTTAGACCACACACAAACCATTAATAGCAAAAGAGGGTCTGTGAATTTTACACTTCGTCCAGCTTCAGTGCAGATCCTCTTTTGCCTTTTAGTTTAGTGATGTTTGTACATAGAATCCACATATCAACTATGTATTTTCTACTACTTGTGTTGCTTCCTGTTCCCGATTGTGTTCTGGCTTAAACTATTGTCCCCACTATTGTCTTGGGGATAAATAAATAAAAAGTACTGTAATAATACTTCATTATACAGAAAGTTACAGTAACACTTCAGTGGAATAGCAGGACTTTTGTTTATAAACATCCATTTTGCAGGGGGTGGTTAGCTTGCATCTGCCAGGTCTTTTCTTCCCGCACCGCTAGTCATGTGACTGTGCAGAATGGCAGTAACTGTTTGTTCAGCATAACTAACATGAAGCCCCTCATCCTCAATTCCTCCAACCCATAGGCGAGGAGTGTGATGCTACAATAACAAAGGAATTGAAAACCTGTAGTTGAGGCAGGTGCATCCCCAGCAGTTTGCTACTAAATGAGGCAAATGTGGTATCATTTTAACTATGATAAGTTGTAGAAAACATTTTGTTGTTTTTAAACCTTTGACCCAAGTCACATAAAAAATAGGTAGGGACAAACTCAATCCAACATAAAAAGTAATTTTAAAAATTATGATTAAACTCAGGAAAGTTTTAGCAAACTACATGGGACATATGTGGTAACATTTTAACCGTGATCAGTAAAAGAATAGATTTTAGGATGATTTAGGGTTGAGGCCCATGTCTTGTGTACAATGAGAAAGTACAAACCCACAAAACAGAAAAAACACCTTTATTTCCAAATACAATATTGTCAACATACATTGTACTAGGAACTGATCGAAATGTTGTCAAAACCAGGATGGATAAGCAAATACAATTTGTGGGTTTAACTTAGAGTTAGAGGAATTGATGAGGGAAGCCCTCGATTTGCAATATATCTTATATTGTACACAACAGCACACAAATGTTTTCGAGCACCTCTCTCTTTCTCAGGTGTACCTGCGGAAGAGCGAGGAGCTAAAAAATGTTTGTGTACTGTTGTGTACAATATAAGATACATTGCCAATCAAGAGTGCTTCCCTCGTCAATTTCTTTGATTGCATCTCAGTGTGGAGTGGTGAACCACAAAGGGTAAGCACTGGCAGCCAGGTGAAAAGGTTCCGTGGAAGGAGGTTGAGAAAGGGTCATCTTTTGTGAGGTAATTACTAAACAAAAATATCACCCATTAATACCCTGCACACAAACTTGTATGCCCCTGCCAGGCAAATGGTATTTTTTAAAAGGAAATATATATGGCAGCCTCCATATTCTTCTCACTTCATTTTTCCTTTAAGTGTAAATAGGGCCTAAGAGGGCAGCAGCTGTCATACATCTAAATACTTCCCAGCCTTGATTAAGCAGTGTCATCACACGAAACACTATAAAGCCAAATAAATGCACAGATCTATATCTTTCAAAGCAAGCCTCCACAATTATAATAATTATCAATGGAAATTCTCATAATGCACAGCCATGACCAATTGACCATTTCTCTTTAAATACTTTTTATTCCGACAGACTTGCAAACTTTTTAATATAAACATTTCGTCCATCATTTGGTTTATATTTAGCCGTCCTATGAGAAGTCCCGCAGCTTTTTTTTCCAGTAATAAGCAACAGTTGTACCTTCAGAACACATTGGCATTATGGCATAATTTCACAATGAGCAACAATCTCGATATAATGTGGCCATTTCAGGGGATCTATTGAAGTTTGATTTCTCCCATCATCTCCGAGCTGAGAAAGAAAATGAGGATATTCACCAAAACAATGTAAGTAGCGTTGCTTATGTTACTGTGCACTTTACCATGATTGCAACCATTGTGTAAGGAAATCTATTGTTTGCCATGTGAATAGAATGAAATTTGCTTCGACTTATGTATTACCTAATTATAATTGGCACACTGTATAGTTCTGCATCTTGCTGAACGCGCTGGATTGTCAGGCTGATTGAGGAGCCCCAGAGCTTAACATTTGTGATGTGTACCCTCAGCACACACGGCTTGTTTGGAACACAATTCAGAGTTGCCGGTAGTAATGTAGAGCGGGATATTTCAGGCATTGTACACACGTGTCATCATAATGGAGCTCGTTAGCTCTGCCTCTTGAGAAATGCTTGCAGCCCAATAAAAACAAACGCTAAACGAGGCAGCGGCTTTAGGCAGCCTTCAAATGTATGCTTCTGATTTGCGGCCGCATTTGTGCGCTTTTTTTTTTTGTGTGTGTGTGCATGTTTCGTATGCTATTTATTTGTACATACCAATGAAGCTTATTTCTCTGAAATGTTATGTAAAGTAATTTAAAAACAAACTGTAGTTTTAGGCCTCTTTCACAATGTAATGTTAAAGTCACATGTTAGAAAATGTTTCATCGCAGACTAACGCACAGCAATACTAAGTCTGTGCGACATTCACAGTGCACACGATGCGTTTGTGTGTAACATGTAGCACAGTGGTTCCCAACCTTTTTGGTGTCGTGACACATCAAACCAAACGTTCAGATCTCCGTGACACGTAGACTAAATGCATGTACTGAGAGACAGCGTTTCCCCACTAAATGCACATAAGAGACAACGTTTCACCAGTAAATGCAGGTAATGACAGCCAGCCTTTCACCAGTAAATGCACGTAATGAGAGACAGCGTTTCCCCAGTAAATGCACATAATAAGAGACAGCTTTTCACCAGTAAATGCACATAATAAGAGACAGCTTTTCACCAGTAAATGCACATAATAAGAGACAGCTTTTCACCAGTAAATGCACATATTAAGAGACAAGCTTTTCACCAGTAAATGCACATAATGACAAACAGCCAGTTGTCCCCAGTATATGTAGCCAGGGATATATGTGCCCAGTATATGTAGCCAGAGGTATATGTCCCCAGTATATGTAGGCAGGTGTATATGTGGCCAGTATATGTAGGCAGGTGTATATGTGCCCAGTATATGTAGTCAGGGGTATATGTGCCCAGTATATGTAGGCAGGGGTATATGTGCCCAGTATATGTAGGCAGGGGTATATGTGCCCAGTACATGTAGCCAGGGGTATATGTGCCCAGTATATGTAGCCAGGGGTATATGTGCCCAGTATATGTAGCCAGGGGTATATGTGCCCAGTATATGTAGCCAGGGGTATATGTGCCCAGTATATGTAGCCAGAGGTATATGTGCCCAGTATATGTAGCCAGGGGTATATGTGCCCAGTATATGTAGCCAGAGGTATACGTGCCCAGTATATGTAGCCAGGTGTATATGTACCCAGTATATGTAGCCAGGGGTATATGTGCCCAGTATATGTAGCCAGGGGTATATGTGCCCAGTATATGTAGTCAGGTGTATATGTGCCCAGTATATGTAGCCAGGGGTATATGTGCCCAGTATATGTAGCCAGGTGTATATGTGCCCAGTATATGTAGCCAGGGGTATATGTGCCCAGTATATGTAGCCAGGTGTATATGTGCCCAGTATATGTAGCCAGGGGTATATGTACCCAGTATATGTAGCCAGGGGTATATGTGCCCAGTATATGTAGTCAGGGGTATATGTGCCCAGTATATGTAGGCAGGGGTATATGTGCCCAGTATATGTAGCCAGGGGTATATGTGCCCAGTATATGTAGTCAGGTGTATATGTGCCCAGTATATGTAGCCAGGTGCCCTTCCCAGGAGGAGAGAGCCAGGGAAGGAGAGCGGCACCTCAGGGTGCTCTCCCTCCCTCACTCTCTCCTCCGGAACGAAGTGCGGTGGCTGGCAGAGGGGCGGAACTTACCTTCCGTGTCTCCGTCTGGTCTCGTCGAAGGCGCAGGATGATTTGCCACTACTCTGGTCTGATCCAGACCAGAGCAGCAGCTGCGGCACCAGAACTTCCGGCGCTTGGAGCGACACGGAAGGTAAGTCCCGCCCACTGCAAACGCCTGACCGTAGTTCGTTCCAGAGGAGAGAGCGAGGGAGGGAGAGCACCCTAAGGTGAGGGAAGGGGGGGGAGATGGCCCCCTTCTCCGCCGCTATATAGTAGCCAGGGGTATATGTGCCCAGTATATGTAGCCAGAGGTATACATGCCCAGTATATGTAGCCAGGTGTATATGTACCCAGTATATGTAGCCAGGGGTATATGTGCCCAGTATATGTAGCCAGGGGTATATGTGCCCAGTATATGTAGCCAGGTGTATATGTACCCAGTATATTTAGCCAGGGGTATATGTGCCCAGTATATGTATCCAGGGGTATATGTGCCCAGTATATGTAGTCAGGTGTATATGTACCCAGTATATGTAGCCAGGGGTATATGTGCCCAGTATATGTAGTCAGGGGTATATGTGCCCAGTATATGTAGGCAGGGGTATATGTGCCCAGTATATGTAGCCAGGGGTATATGTGCCCAGTATATGTAGTCAGGTGTATATGTGCCCAGTATATGTAGCCAGGTGCCCTTCCCAGGAGGAGAGAGCGAGGGAAGGAGAGCGGCACCTCAGGGTGCTCTCCCTCCCTCACTCTCTCCTCCGGAACGAAGTGCGGTGGCTGGCAGAGGGGCGGAACTTACCTTCCGTGTCTCCGTCTGGTCTCGTCGCAGGCGCGGGATGATTTGCCACTACTCTAGTCTGATCCAGACCAGAGCAGCAGCTGCGGCACCAGAACTTCCGGCACTTGGAGCGACACAGAAGGTAAGTCCCGCCCACTGCAAACGCCTGACCGTAGTTCGTTCCAGAGGAGAGAGTGAGGGAGGGAGAGCACCCTAAGGTGAGGGAAGGGGGGGAGATGGCCCCCTTCTCCGCCGCTGCCCACAGCTCTCCTTCCACTGCGCTGCTTTCCTCCGAGAGCTGACACTGCGACACATACCCGAAGCTGCCGCGACACATGTATGTGTCGCGGCACATGGGTTGGGAACCACTGAATAGCGTTATGAGAAAGTGGTGCATGCTGTGCGTTTAGAAATGAATCTGCTGCGTTATTTGTGTTGCACATGCTCAGTAATGTTTTTACTGCGCATGCGTTACATTTTTTTAAATGTAATGCATGCGCCGTATTCGTTCCACTGTAAATACTTGTGTTTATTTTGTTATTGCGCATGCTCCAGTTGTTTTTCTTTATATTTTTGGGGGGATTTTTGTTTATTTGTAGTATCGGAAGTAATCACTGTTATAACGTGAATCTTAATTTGTTTATTTTTTGTTCGTTTTTAATGTGGAACATTAACCAAACAGCCCACAATGCTAAGCCAAAAAAATGTTAAACTATAGTCATCACTGTGCGACGAAAACGGCGCACCAAGAGACGCATAAGGAAAGACGTCATAACACTTAACGCAGTGTTAAAGAACGCACAATAACGTCCAAGTTAAAGTCTATATGCGTTGCATTAGGGCCGCATTGTGCGACCTTAACGTCGCACTGAAACGCAATGTCCTACTGGGAAAGAGGCCTTACTGTTAAAAAAGGAACAGTAGTCAAAATAACATAATGAATATTTTTTTTTTACAATTTTTATTTATAAATGATTTAGGCCCTGTTCACAGTGGTCAGTTGCATTGCAGAATAATTCTGCATGCCAACTCACTGCCCATACAACTCTATGGGCCTGTTCACAGACAGTTACGAATCGCATTATTGTAACTCGCTGCATGCAGGCTTTGTATTAATGTCTTTGGCCAGTCCCATTGCAGTTCACAGCCGTTATAACACATGAGTTATCCAATTGACCACTGTGAACCTAGCCTAAGTCAGTGCTTGCTCATTGTAAAATCTTTCCCCTCCCTGATTTGCAATCTGAAATGTATCACAGACGGCAACATCTTCAGTATTGGCAGGTGATCTCTGTGGAATGAGAGTTTTAAAGCCAGTAGCAAAGATCTCTGGTCTCCCAGAATGCTCAGGTGGGGGGTGGGATTCTGCATAATAAACAGCCTATATGTGACAACAGAATGAGTTTCTGATGCTGAAACATGGGCATAGAAATAGCCATAGCAGCTGCTATGGGGCCCTAAAGAATAGGGGGCCCAGGTGGTACTTAATGTATTCACCATTAACTTTCTTGTGTTTCTCCACCCTCTGATTTTGTCTCAGTGTCCACGAACTATGTGCAGTGTTGAAGGCATGAGACTGTAAACTGCCCAATTATCTCATATCATAGGGCAGGGGCAGGTGGCATTGCATAAGAATGCTTCCATCTGAGGGCCCCATGAAAGTTTTGCTATGGGGCCCCATGATTCCTACCTACGCTACTGTGCTAAAACCAGAATATTTAACTCAAAAGTGGGTATCCTGAATAATTTACTGCATTTTGCTATACAGTATGTCTTTAAATTCAGTGTACATAATTTTCATACCAAATGCAAATTTTCGGTGTTTCCATGGACTTTTAATTCATGCGGTTTGCACAATGAGAAAATGCAGCACCGCCTGCCATTTTAAAAATGCCGAAAAAATGGATCAGAAAATTTTCACAATAATTCAATGCATGTGAATTCTGTTAAAGTGAATGGAAACCAGTTTTTAAATAAAAAAGTCAGATACTCACCTAAGGAGAGGGAGGCTCTGGGTCCCACAGAGCATTCCCTCTCCTCTACCAGTCCTCGTCGTTGCGCTGGCTCCCCCGTAGCGGTATTCAACCATTTCGGTCAAATACCGCTGTTCCCGGTAGGTACCTTATCTTGATTGGCTCAATTTATGATAGGGAAGTTACCTTCGCCTCTTACTACGCTCCTAATGCCCACCAATCAAATTTCTATTCTCATTTTTTCCAGGTCCTCACGCGACACGGATCTGGGCAAATCATCATAGCAGGAGACACTAATGTCTCCCTCAACCCTAAATTACGCACACTTGCCGAGAAATGTGTACCAGGGAAATTAATCGCTCACACTTAGTCCAGATTGGACAAACCCTCTGGGTACAAAGATGGAGTACGGTCACTCATGCATAAAACACTAAATAGTTAAAAAAGAGTCCTAATACAGTCGTCTTAACAGTAGAAGCGGTCTATTGGGTCATGAGTGGAGGTCTTCGCTTATCCCCCACAATGGCAAGTCTGCCAGGGTGGTGTAGCTATTCCACATATATGTGCCGCTCCTACAGATACAGAGAAAGTTGCAGTAATCATGCAAGGTCAATGTATTGTAATACCTATGACCTGCAATGATGAAAAGTAAAACTACAACTGTCACTGTAGATGCTGAGGTGGTATAGAACAGTGATTAAGTGCTATTTACAAAGTGGTTGTATATTGTTGATCTGACATGTTTCACCCTAACGGCTTTCTCAAAGATTGCTGTACATATATACAATGAAATAAGTGCACCCTCCACCAACAAAATTCCCCCCAGCAGCAATAGCCCCAGTCAGAGCTGAAGCACCGAGTTCGGTGCGTGTTTAAATACTACTGAAGATATGTTGACCACCCTTTTGGGGTGTGTCCGCTATGTATTGCTCATACCTGTTCGGTGGTGGCATAGTGGGGGACGGTGTGCTCTCAATAACACTAAGGGCAGCGTATGTGTGCCCCCGAACAAGCGCCGTCTATACAGAGCGGCAGGATTGGTGACGCCGCCGCACTTCCGCTTAGCGGCGGCGTCACTTCCGGTAATGGTGTTCCCTTGGTTACTGAGGACGCCGGTAGAGGTAAACAAAGCGTCCTAGTCAGGGACAGAGACGGGGAGACCAATCGGTCATAGGCTCCTTGCAAAATATGACAAGCCCATATGCGCGCATGTATCAACAGTGATAATTTGCTGATAACGTAGAACGGGGGAATTATTTAGCACACCATAGAAACATGGTAATATACGCCTCCCCAAATGCGTCCAATGTTGCGGGTCCAATATTGCGGGTTGTGATGTGGAAGGTTGTCACCTGTGTTATTTGTATTATAAGTTGCAATGTCTCACTGCAGGGGCTGAGATCTATATAGAACAGGTGGCACACTAGCCATATCCATGCCATATGCGACCATGCGCCCAGTCAGTGCCCACCTGATCTACAGCCCTATGCAGGTGCATTAAAGAGACTCCGTAACAAAAATTGCATCCTGTTTTTAATCATCCTACATGTTCCAAAAGCTATTCTAATGTGTTCTGGCTAACTGCAGCACTTTCTACTATGACAGTCTCTGTAATAAATCAATGTATCTTTCCCCTGTCAGACTTGTCGGCCTGTGTCTGGAAGGCTGCCAAGTTCTTCAGTGTTGTGGTTCTGCTATGAACTCACCCTTCCTGGCCCCTCTATGCATACTGCCTGTGTGTTATTTAGATAAGAGAGAAGAGAGAAGCTGCTCTAATCAGCTGGATAAATCGTCCTCTGAGCTGGCTGGGCTTTCACATACTGAGGAATTACAAACAAGGGCAAAGCTGTTTGCAGGAAGAAAAGAGCAGCATGAAACTTCAGTGCATGGGGGAAAGAAACACACAAATGATCTCTTGAGATTCAAAAGGAATCCTGTATACAGCCTGCTTATGTATGGATGTATTTTCTATGTGTGGACATACTGCACATCAACCTACTTCCTGTTTTGGTGGCCATTTTGTTTGTTTACAAACAAACTTTTAAAAACTGTTTTTAACCACTTTTAATGCGGCGAGGAGCGGCGAAATTGTGACAGAGGGTAATAGGAGATGTCCCCTAACGCACTGGTATGTTTACTTTTGAGCGATTTTAACAATACAGATTCTCTTTAAAAACCGCATCAGGGACTCTGCACGATCGCCTGCCAAGTGGTGCGGCGCAGCGTGCCATGGTCACATTAAATCTTGACGTTATGTGTTGTTATAGGTTATAGGGTTAAGCGCACCGTCATCATATTCATAAGTATTATGCCTAGCAATACACGTCGATCTATAACATAAATAGTGCAGAGACATAGTAGTTAAAGGAAACACGCCAAATTAAAGTCCTCGTTTAAACCGCCTGGAGCAATCGTGTCCAGGCAGGTATATCCACTGGGACTCGATTTGAGTCAATCTTTTGTCCAAATTCCCTCCCCTAATGCTTCTCTGCCAATGTTGAATCCCCCAAAAGGAAATATCAAATCGCGATTGGGGGTGGACTAGATTCATGTGTCTGGCCACCGCTGTATCGTTTTTATGCTTGATGTCTCCTATGTGTTCCAGCACTCTCTCCTTTAGTGCCCGAGTGGTCTTACCTACATATAGGAGATCGCATTTACATTTTGCTGCATAAACCACCGCTTTGGTATTACAGGTGATGAATGACCTGATTTCAAATGATCTACCATTTCTTGGAGCTATGAATCTCTTCACCGTGGGCATGTATTTACACGCTTTGCACTTTCCACAGTGAAAGGACCCGTTTGGTTTGGTAGGTAGCCATGTTTGCACTTGTGTTGGAGTATTAGAAAATGTGCTGTGGACCAATATGTCCTTCAAGTTCAGTGCCCTTCTGTACGTTATAGACGGGTTGGGGGTCAGAAATCTGGACAGGTCTTTGTCTTTTATAAGGATTGGCCAGTAGTGTTTTACTATTTCGAACACCATGTGGGAGTGTTCGGTATAGGTGCCCACAAGCCGTGGTGGTGGACGTTGTGGTGCAGTACTTGTTAGATCCGAACGATTGCTGGCTGGGGTATTGATCAGAGTCTCTTGTCTGGGGGTGCGTTTCGCCCGATCATATGCATTTCTAATAACTGATTCTGGGAAGCCCCTTTGCAGAAATCTCTCAGTTAATAATTTACTTTCCTCCTCAAATGCTTGCTCATTGGAGCAATTTCTGCGAGCCCGCAGAAACTGGCCAATTGGGATGCTTTTTCTAAGGGACCTAGGATGTGAACTGTCCCATTTGAGTAGGGAGTTCGTTGCAGTGGGTTTACGGAAGATGCATGTCTCTATCTTCCCCTGGGCATCTTTCCTGATGTTCAAATCTAAAAAATTGATTTGCGTATCACTCACTTCATAGGTGAATCTCATCCCTATTTCATTAGTGTTCAGTATAGTCACAAAATCAATAAACAAATCGCGAGGGCCCTCCCAGAGAATCAGGATGTCATCAATAAAATGCCCCCAGTAGGTGATGTGTGCTGTATAAAATTCGAGATCTTCGACGAAGACAATGGTGTCCTCCCACCAGCCCAGGAACAGATTTGCAAATGAGGGGGCACATGCCGTCCCCATAGCACTGCCCCTGAGCTGATGGTATGTCCTCCCCCCAAACCAGAATATATTGTGAGTGAGGATGAATGACAATAAACTGATAATGGTAGCATTGTGCTGTTGCAGATGCGTACCCCTAGTTGACAGAAAGTGCTGTACTGCCCTTAACCCCAGATCATGCTGAATATTACTGTATAGGGCCTCAACATCGATACTGGCTAGTAAAGTATGCGGGGCCACTACGAGATCTTGTAGATTGGTCAGGACATCCTTAGTGTCTATAAGATAGGAAGGTAAGGTTTCTACAAATGGACGGAGGAATCTGTCAACATACTGGCTGGTTGTATCAGTCAAGCTCTCCCGTCCTGATACAATAGGCCTCCCTGGTGGTGGAGACCTCTTTTTGTGTATCTTGGGGAGGGCACAGGTGACAACCTTCCACATCACAACCCGCAATATTGGACCCGCAACATTGGACGCATTTGGGGAGGCGTATATTACCATGTTTCTATGGTGTGCTAAATAATTCCCCCGTTCTAGGTTATCAGCAAATTATCACTGTTGATACATGCGCGCATATGGGCCTGTCATATTTTGCAAGGAGCCTATGACCGATTGGTCTCCCCGTCTCTGTCCCTGACTAGGACGCTTTGTTTACCTCTACCGGCGTCCTCAGTAACCAAGGGAACACCATTACCGGAAGTGACGCCGCCGCTAAGCGGAAGTGCGGCGGCGTCACCAATAGTGTTGGGCGAACACCTAGATGTTCGGGTTCGCGAACGTTCGCCGAACATCGCCGCGATGTTCGGGTGTTCGCGCCGAACTCCGAACATAATGGAAGTCAATGGGGACCCGAACTTTCGTGCTTTGTAAAGCTTCCTTACATGCTACATACCCCAAATTAGCAGGGTATGTGCACCTTGGGAGTGGGTACAAGAGGGAAAAAAATATTTGAAAAAGAGCTTATAGTTTTTGAGAAAATTGATTGTAAAGTTTCAAAGGAAAAACTGTCTTTTAAATGTGGAAAATGTCATGTTTCTTTGCACAGGTAACATGCTTTTTTTCGCCATGCAGTCATAAATGTAATACAGAGAAGAGGTTCCAGGAAAAGGGATCGGTAACGCTAACCCAGCACCAGCAGCAGCAGACGTGATGGAACAGGAGGAGGCGCAGGAGGAGAAGGCCACGCTTTGTGAGACATAACAACCCAGGCCTTGCATGAGGACAAGAAGCGTGCGGATAGCATGCTTTGTACTGCCATGCAGTCATAAATGTAATAAAGATAAGTGGTTCAATAAACAGGGACCACGCGGCAACGCTAACCCAGCAGCAGCAGACGTGATGGAACAGGAGGAGGCGCAGGAGGAGAAGGTCACGCTTTGTGAGTCACAACAACCCAGGCCTTGCATGAGGACAAGAAGCGTGCGGATAGCATGCTTTGTACCGCCATGCAGTCATAAATGTAATAAAGATAAGTGGTTCAATAAACAGGGACCACGCGGCAACGCTAACCCAGCAGCAGCAGACGTGATGAAACAGCAGGAGGCGCAGGAGGAGAAGGCCACGCTTTGTGAGACACAACAACCCAGGCCTTGCATGAGGACAAGAAGCGTGCGGATAGCATGCTTTGTACCGCCATGCAGTCATAAATGTAATAAAGATAAGTGGTTCAATAAACAGGGACCACGCGGCAACGCTAACCCAGCAGCAGCAGACGTGATGGAACAGGAGGAGGCGCAGGAGGAGAAGGCCACGCTTTGTGAGACACAACAACCCAGGCCTTGCATGAGGACAAGAAGCGTGCGGATAGCATGCTTTGTACCGCCATGCAGTCATAAATGTAATAAAGATAAGTGGTTCAATAAACAGGGACCACGCAGCATCGCTAACCCAGCAGCAGCAGACGTGATGGAACAGGAGGAGGCGCAGGAGGAGAAGGCCACGCTTTGTGAGACACAACAACCCAGGCCTTGCATGAGGACAAGAAGCGTGCGGATAGCATGCTTTGTACCGCCATGCAGTCATAAATGTAATAAAGATAAGTGGTTCAATAAACAGGGACCACGCGGCAACGCTAACCCAGCAGCAGCAGACGTGATGGAACAGGAGGAGGCGCAGGAGGAGAAGGCCACGCTTTGTGAGACACAACAACCCAGGCCTTGCATGAGGACAAGAAGCGTGCGGATAGCATGCTTTGTACCGCCATGCAGTCATAAATGTAATAAAGATAAGTGGTTCAATAAACAGGGACCACGCGGCAACGCTAACCCAGCAGCAGCAGACGTGATGGAACAGGAGGAGGCGCAGGAGGAGAAGGCCACGCTTTGTGAGACACAACAACCCAGGCCTTGCATGAGGACAAGAAGCATGCGGATAGCATGCTTTGTACCGCCATGCAGTCATAAATGTAATAAAGATAAGTGGTTCAATAAACAGGGACCACGCGGCAACGCTAACCCAGCAGCAGCAGACGTGATGGAACAGGAGGAGGCGCAGGAGGAGAAGGCCATGCTTTTTGAGACACAACAACCCAGGCCTTGCATGAGGACAAAAAGCGTGCGGATATAGCAGCAATGCTTTTTGCCGCCATGCAGTCATAAATGTAATACAGATGAGAGGTTCAATAAACAGGGACTGGAAACGCTACACCATCCCAGATGTTCATTGGTCATGTTACTTGGTTGGGGTCCTGGAGTGTTGCGTAGGCATTTCCAATCCAGGATTGATTCATTTTAATTTGAGTCAGACGGTCTCTGTGGAGAGGCGGATACGCCGATCTGTGACGATGCCTCCGGCAGCACTGAAACAGCGTTCCGACATAACGCTGGCTGCCGGGCAAGCCAGCACCTCTATTGCGTACATTGCCAGTTCGTGGTTTCTAGCTTCGACACCCAATAGTTGAAGGGTGCAGATGGATTGTTCGACACAGCTACGTCATCTGACATGTAGTCCTTGACCATCTTCTCCAGGCGATCGGTGTTGGAGGTGGATCTGCACGCTTGCTGTTCAGTGGGCTGCTGCTGCATGGGTGTCAGAAAATTTTCCCACTCCAAGGACACTGCCGATACCATTCCCTTTTGGGCACTAGCTGCGGCTTGCGTTGTTTGCTGCCCTCCTGGTCGTCCTGGGTTTGCGGAAGTCAGTCTGTCGGCGTACAACTGGCTAGAGGAGGGGGAGGATGTCAATCTCCTCTCTAAAGTCTCCACAAGGGCCTGCTGGTATTCTTCCATTTTGACCTGTCTGACTCTTTCTTCAAGCAGTTTTGGAACATTGTGTTTGTACCGTGGATCCAGAAGGGTATAAACCCAGTAATTGGTGTTGTCCAGAATGCGCACAATGCGTGGGTCACGTTCAATGCAGTCTAGCATGAATTGAGCCATGTGTGCCAGAGTCCTACCAAAATCCTCATCATCCTCTTGTGAGCGTTGTGATAGTTGTTGTGATGCATCATAGTCGTCACCTTCCTCCTGGTCTGCTTCTGCTGACCATTCGCGCTGAATTGTGGAAGTCCAACGTGCACCGCTCTGGCCCTCGTCAGTGGTGGCATGAAATTCCTGCTCCAACTCCAGCTGTTCCTCCTCCTCTTCTTCGTCATAGCTGCTGGGACCAGCGTTCCCTGAGGCGGATGGCCTGATGTTGGTACCATCACGCTGATCGTTTTCTCCTTCAGATTCCCCCAGTTGCATCATGACAGCTGTTTCCTTGATTTTCAACATTGACCTCTTCAGTAAACACAGCAGTGGTATGGTAATGCTGACTGAAGAGTTGTCACTGCTCACAAGCAACGTGGATTGCTCAAAATTTTGGAGGACTTGGCAGAGGTCCAACATGTTGGCCCAATCAGATCCACAGAAGCTTGGCAGCTGTCCGGATGCGCCTCGGTACTGCGCCGTCATGTACTGGACCACTGCACTCTTCTGCTCACAAAAGCGGGCTAGCATGTGCAGCGTAGAATTCCAGCGCGTAGGGACATCACACAGCAAGCGATGGTGGGGGAGATTGAAGCGCTCCTGCATCTTGGCGAGTGCCCCCGAAGCAGTACTGGAATTTCTACAATGTTTGGCCACTCGACGCACCTTCAACAGAAGATCGGCCACGCCTGGGTATGTCCTCAGGAACCGCTGAACTACTAGGTTCATCACGTGCGCCAGGCAAGGGATGTGTGTCAGCTTAGCCAACCTTAAAGCGCGAATGAGATTACTCCCATTATCACACACAACCATGCCCGGTTTCAGGTCCAGCGGTGCCAGCCACAAATCCGTCTGTTCCTTTATTCCCTTCCAAATTTCCTCCCCTGTGTGCTGCTTATCCCCAAGGCAGATCAGCTTCAGCAACGCTTGCTGACGCATGCCAACAGCTGTGCTGCACTGCTTCCATGATCCTACTGCTGCTGGGTTAGCGTTTCCGGATGAGGTACAGCTTTGAGATGCATTGGAGGAGAAGGAGTCAGAGAGGTAGGTGCTGCTGTTGTTATCCAGTGGGAGGGACGGCGGTGCAGCTGTTTGCGGCGTGGGCAACACCCGCGCCGTAGCAGGTGAGGAATCGCTGCCAGGCTCCACAAGGTTCACCCAGTGCGCGGTAAGGGAGATGTATCGACCCTGGCCGAACGCACTCGTCCAGGTGTCAGTGGTGAGGTGAACCTTGCAGGCAACGGCATTCTTCAAGCTTCGGGTTATTTTGCTGACCACGTGCTCATGCAACTCAGGCACTGCAGAGCGCGCAAAGTGGTAGTGGCTGGGAACCACGTAACGTGGGATGGCCACTGACATCATGCCCTTGAAGCTGTTTGTCTCCACCACTCGATATGGCAGCATTTCGCAGGCCAGAAGCTTGGCTATGCTGGCTGTTACTGCCACGGCCCGGGGGTCATTTGCTGGCAATTTCCTCTTGCGCTCAAACATCTCCGACACAGACAACTGAACCGTAGCGCTGCACACGGAAGGGCTGTTGGTTGTTGTGTTTGATGAACACTTGGAGACCTCAAGAGCACTACTCCGGAAAGTGACAGTGTCAGTGTCGTCTGATGTTTGTGAATGTTGTGAACCACGCAATGGCTGGGCTACTGCTGCTGCTGAGGCGGGTCTGGTGGTGAGTCTGGTGAACCCAAGGGAGGCAGTGTTGCTGGTACCCTGTCCTGCCGCGTTTGCCCACAGAGTGGGATGTTTGGATAGCATGTGGCGGCTCATGCTGGTGGTGGAGAGGTTGTTAATACTTTTCCCCCTGCTCAGGCGGGTCTTGCACACCTTGCAAATCGCCATGGTAACATCCTCAGTGCAGTCTTCAAAGAAAGCCCAGACTTTGGAGCACCTGCCTTGCTGGCGATTTCTGTTTGCTCCTCTTTTGCCTCTCACTTGAACTTCCACGCTTGTGGTGCCTGAAATTGCGCGCCGCCTACCTTGTGGCACAAGGCGAACTCGTGCAGCAGTGGGTTCTTCAACAGACTCATCTGTGCTGCTGCTACAACGGCGATGTTCTCGTTCACAAACAAAATCTGGGTCTCTGTCCACATTGTCCATACCCTCCTCTTCCATCTCCTGAAACTCGTCATATGTCATTGTGGGGGGCCGCCGCCGTGGAGTAGAGCTCCCCAGAACAACCTCTGCGCAGCTCACTCCAACGTCGTCTTCCAGATCTTGTCGGCCGACCTCCTGCAATTGCAACCCCTCCTGCCCAACTTGCTCTGGGATTTGGGTTTCCGAGTCCTCCTCGGACTCGCCTTGTATCTCAGTGCGCGGTGCATTTCCCACAGTTAATGGTTGTGAATCCAGGCACAACATTTCTGGCTGTTCCTCCATTGACCTTTGAAAGGTGGAAGTTTGTTGGGCTGGGAATAGCTCCTGCGAATACCCCATTGTGTCCTGAGGTAATTCATCGGACTGGTTATCTGGCAGTTGTGTGCGTGGTGTCGCTGCCGGTTGTGTCAGCTTTGTGCCCACTGGCTCCTTGTAACTGGCTGAGGACTCGGACCTCGTGCGTGATGTGCTGGTGCTGCTTAACCCACTGCTGGACGCTTGAGGGGTCATCCAAGTCATTATCTGGTCCTGTTCTTTTGGATTTATGAGGGTTGTTGTCCTGGACAACATGGGCGGTATTGAGTGGGTTTTCTTGGGTGCTCCCTTGTGGCCTGTACGTGAACAGTCAGGGGAAACACCTCTTCCCTTGCCCCTCCCTCTTTCACCGGATTTCTTCCTCATTTCACTTATCCTTACAGTACACGCTGACTGGCAGCAGTACAGTGGCAGTACAGAAATGCTATACAGTACCACTATTCCCAACAGCGACACAGAGCACAATGCTATACAGTGGCGGGTGAGCGGTGTACCACTATTCCCAGCAGCGACACAGAGCACAATGCTATACAGTGGCGGGTGAGCGGTGTACTACTATTCCCAGCAGACACAGAGTGGCAGTAAACAGAATGCTATATAGTGTGGCTGAGCGAGCGGTGTACTACTATTCCCAGCAGACACAGAACAGTAAACAGAATGCTATATAGTGTGGCTGAGCGAGGTACACAGAGTGGCAGTAAACAGAATGCTATATAGTGTGGCTGAGCGAGCGGTGTACTACTATTCCCAGCAGACACAGAACAGTAAACAGAATGCTATATAGTGTGGCTGAGCGAGGTACACAGAGTGGCAGTAAACAGAATGCTATATAGTGTGGCTGAGCGAGCGGTGTACTACTATTCCCAGCAGACACAGAACAGTAAACAGAATGCTATATAGTGTGGCTGAGCGGTGTACCACTATTCCCAGCAGCGACACAGAGCACAATGCTATACAGTGGCGGGTGAGCGGTGGACCACTATTCCCAGCAGCGACACAGAGCACAATGCTATACAGTGGCGGGTGAGCGGTGTACTACTATTCCCAGAAGACACAGAGTGGCAGTAAACAGAATGCTATATAGTGTGGCTGAGCGAGGTACACAGGGTGGCAGTAAACAGAATGCTATATAGTGTGGCTGAGCGAGTGGTGTATTACTATTTCCAGCAGACACAGAACAGTAAACAGAATGCTATATAGTGTGGCTGAGCGGTGTACCACTATTCCCAGCAGCGACACAGAGCACAATGCTATACAGTGGCGGGTGAGCGGTGTACTACTATTCCCAGAAGACACAGAGTGGCAGTAAACAGAATAATATATAGTGTGGCTGAGTGAGGTACACAGAGTAGCAGTAAACAGAATGCTATATAGTGTGGCTGAGCGAGCGGTGTACTACTATTCCCAGCAGACACAGAACAGTAAACAGAATGCTATATAGTGTGGCTGAGCGAGGTACACAGAGTGGCAGTAAACAGAATGCTATATAGTGTGGCTGAGCGAGCGGTGTACTACTATTCCCAGCAGACACAGAACAGTAAACAGAATGCTATATAGTGTGGCTGAGCGAGGTACACAGAGTGGCAGTAAACAGAATGCTATAAAGTGTGGCTGAGCGAGCGGTGTACTACTATTCCCAGCAGACACAGAACAGTAAACAGAATGCTATATAGTGTGGCTGAGTGGTGTACCACTATTCCCAGCAGCGACACACAGCACAATGCTATACAGTGGCGGGTGAGCGGTGTACCACTATTCCCAGCAGCGACACAGAGCACAATGCTATACAGTGGCGGGTGAGCGGTGTACTACTATTCCCAGAAGACACAGAGTGGCAGTAAACAGAATGCTATATAGTGTGGCTGAGCGAGCGGTGTACTACTATTCCCAGCAGACACAGAACAGTAAACAGAATGCTATATAGTGTGGCTGAGCGGTGTACCACTATTCCCAGCAGCGACACAGAGCACAATGCTATGCAGTGGCGGGTGAGCGGTGTACCACTATTCCCAGCAGCGACACAGAGCACAATGCTATACAGTGGCGGGTGAGCGGTGTACCACTATTCCCAGAAGACACAGAGTGGCAGTAAACAGAATGCTATATAGTGTGGCTGAGCGAGCGGTGTACTACTATTCCCAGCAGACACAGAACAGTAAACAGAATGCTATATAGTGTGGCTGAGCGAGGTACACAGAGTGGCAGTAAACAGAATGCTGAGGGAGCGGTGTACTACTATTCCCAGCAGCGACACAATGACTGGGGGGACCCTGGCTAGCCTGGCTGGAGCGCAAATTACCCTGCCTGCCTACCCAAAGCTAAACCCACAGACAAATGGCGGAAATATGACGTGGTTCGGGTATTTATTTACCCGAACCACGTGACAGTTCGGTCAATCAGAGCGCGTTCGGGTCCGAACCACGTGACCCGTTCGGCCAATCACAGCGCTAGCCGAACGTTCGGGGAACGTTCGGCCATGCGCTCTTAGTTCGGCCATGAGGCCGAACGGTTTAGCCGAACACCATTAGGTGTTCGGCCGAACTCGAACATCACCCGAACAGGGTGATGTTCTGCAGAACCCGAACAGTGGCGAACACTGTTCGCCCAACACTAGTCACCAATCCTGCCGCTCTGTATAGACGGCGCTTGTTCGGGGGCACACATACCCTTAGTGTTATTGAGAGCACACCGTCCCCCACTATGCCACCACCGAACAGGTATGAGCAATACATAGTGGACACACCCCAAAAGGGTGGTCAACATATCTTCAGTAGTATTTAAACACGCACCGAACTCGGTGCTTCAGCTCTGACTGGGGCTATTGCTGCTGGGGGGAATTTTGTTGGTGGAGGGTGCACTTATTTCATTGTATATATGTACAGCAATCTTTGAGAAAGCCGTTAGGGTGAAACATGTCAGATCAACAATATACAACCACTTTGTAAATAGCACTTAATCACTGTTCTATACCACCTCAGCATCTACAGTGACAGTTGTAGTTTTACTTTTCATCATTGCAGGTCATAGGTATTACAATACATTGACCTTGCATGATTACTGCAACTTTCTCTGTATCTGTAGGAGCGGCACATATATGTGGAATAGCTACACCACCCTGGCAGACTTGCCATTGTGGGGGATAAGCGAAGACCTCCACTCATCACCCAATAGACCGCTTCTACTGTTAAGACGACTGTATTAGGACTCTTTTTTAACTATTTAGTGTTTTATGCATGAGTGACCGTACTCTATCTCAACCCTAAATTAGACAGACAAAGAAATTCCGCCACTAGCTTCACCCCTGAAGTGACAGATTTACACGGCTCTAGAATCAAAACGCTAATAGACAAACACAGGTACATTGATGTCTGGAGGTAACTTCACCTTACCACTAAAGATTTCACTTTCTATTCCAATGCCCATGACAGTTTTAGCCGCATAGATCACATTTTCATTCAACAGCAATTCTTACATCTAGCCCCAACGGCTAAGATACATACTACCCCATGGTCAGACCATTCACTGATTTCAATTTGCCTTTCACTATCCTTCCCCAGCTCCAAAGCATTCCATTGGCGTCTCAATGATTCCATGCTCTCTAAAGAAGAGCTGGTCAATCAATTAAAAGACAGAGTCTCTGACTATTTTACCGACAATACTGGCTTGGTCTCCTCCTCATTGACCCTATGGGAGGCCCATAAGGCTACTATTAGGGGCTCCCTGATTGGTATGGCTAGCGCTTTGAAACGCCAGCGCAACCAGAAAATCACTGAATTAACATCCAAACTTGAAAACGCTGAACAAACCTGGAAGCAATCCCCTACTCGCATCAACAGAATCATTAAGGAAAAACTTAGCACTGAGCTGGATTTGCTTCTTACTGACAAAGTGGAGCAGCAATTACGCTGGAGGAATCATTTGTATTACTATAACGCAAATAAAGCTTTGGCCCCCTTAGCCAGACGTTTAAAAAACACACCCCTCCACTCTACTATCTTGAAAGTCTGGGATAGTTCTGGCCAGGCCACAGCGAACCCCAATAAAATAGTGAGCTTATTTGCCGCCTTTCTTTCCAATTTATATACCAACACTCCCACTGCCTCTGATAGACAGATCACCGATTTCCTAGACCAGGTCTCCCTCCCGAAATTGGATCACACCACAGCAACTGCCCTCAGCATGCCCATCTCTACCCAAGAGGTCTCATCGGCAATAAAAACCCTAAAAATCAACAAAACACCGGGTCCAGACGGCTTCACCGCCCAATACTACAAAAAATTAGCGCCTCTCCTGGCCCCTACCTTAGCCAACTGTTATAATGAATTGCAAGAAGGGAAACTCCCTCCCAACTCCATGCTGTCGGCTCATATTTCCATGATACCCAAGGAACAGGATGACTGTCTTGCAGCTCACCAGTTTCGGCCCATATCACTTATTAACGTTGATCTTAAATTGTTGGGGAAAATATTAGCTCTACGTTTAAATACAGTCCTCCCTAGCTTAATCCACCGGGACCAGGTGGGCTTTGTCCCAGGTAGACAGGCTGAAGATGGCACTAGGAGTGCAGTCCTTTTGACCCATTATTTACACTCCAGGAACATCCCCAGTGCGGCCCTTTCCCTAGATATCTTTAAGGCCTTTGATACTCTCTCGTGGAGTTACCTAAAACACGCCTTGGACAGGTGGGGTCTAGACCCTTTTTTCCTGAACTGGGTCGGAGGATTATATTCCTCCCCTACAGCCTCAGTACGGTTTTGGGGTCATAGTTCAGCACCCTTCCCGGTACAAAGAGGGACACGCCAAGGCTGCCCACTTTCCCCCCTGTTTATCTTGGCCTTGGAACCCTTTGCATGCTTCCTCCGAGATAATATCAATATTAGGGGGGGTCGAAAGGGTGGGCATTACATATAAGCTTCTAATGTTTGCGGACGACACCTTACTTTTCCTGACGCAACCTCACATTTCGATCCCTAACGCTCTCCAAGCATTTAACCTATTTTCCCGTATTTCCGGCCTGACCATCAATGTAACAAAATCCAAAACACTAGGCATCTCCTTATCCTCTCAACTTGCCACACAACTTCAGGAATTTTGTCCCTTCAAATGGGTTCAATCCCTACCATACCTGGGCATTACTTTAACCCCTAATTATGCTTCCCTCTTTGCGGCCAATTACCCTCCCCTATTAAAATCCCTTTCATCGCTTATAGACACTTGGTCCTCGCTCCCCCTTTCTTGGCTGGGCAGGATCAACTCCATCAAGATGACCTTTCTCCCCAAACTTCTCTACTTCTTCCGCACCCTTCCCATTAAAGTACCCAATCATTACCTGCGCATCCTCCAGAGCAGAATACAATCCTTTATTTGGGGCCGTAAACACCGTAGAATTAACAAAACTACCCTCTGTGCGCATAAATTAGACGGTGGCCTTGGGGTCCCACAGATCAGCTCCTATTACCAAGCAGCAACCATTACTCAACTTACTAGATTATTCCAAACCCGGGACACCCCATTATGGGTCTTTCTCGAAATACCCGACAGCGCACCTCAACTCCCAGGCACCCTTCTTTGGTTACCTCACAAATTGAGACCTTCTTCCCTTAGCCCTCCTATGCAGCATAGCCTTCAGGTCTGGGATTCGGTCCGATATTCGGCTAACCTTCTGTCCTCCCACCTCCCACTATCGCCACTGACTAATAATCCCCTGTTCACCCCGGGTTATGAAAATCCAACAGCCTTTAGATGGTGGGATGAGAAAGGCCTTAATACAGTCACACACTTTCTCACCCCTAGGGGGGTTTACTCCTGGCCCACCCTACAGGAGAATTTTCAGGCACCTGCCAGGGAATTCTTCCGTTATATGCAAATCAAACACTGGATACAATCCCTAATCCAACATACAGACCCCCCGTACAACACCACCCCATACGAAAACATTTGCCTTCACCGGCCTGACTCCAAAGGGCTCATCTCTATAATCTACACCTTTCTTACCGGCCCTACCCGCTCTATTACTCACGCCTACACCACTAAGTGGGAAGCAGACCTTCCAGGCACAAAAGAGGGGGAGAATTGGCTGAACATTTGGAGTAGGGTATCCAGATGTTCTTCCAATTTGCACGCAGTTGAAGCGGCTTATAGAGTTATGACACGGTGGTACTTAGTCCCCGCCAGAGTAGCTAAGGTGTTTCCTTCTGCCAACCCCTTCTGCTTCCGTGGTTGTAGGACTGTGGGAGACATGCTACACATATGGTGCTACACGTATGGAGCCCACGGCTCACTAGATTTTGGTGCCAAGCCTATCGATTACTCTCGGCAATGTTTCACAAAACCATCCTTAAAGACCCTTGGCAGGCTCTTCTACTGGAAAAAGTAGAATCATTGACCACATCCCAAAATAAATTAGCTTCTTTTGTCTTCCTGGCAGCCATTATGTCCATTGCTGCTAATTGGAAAAAGCCATCGGTTACTATCAGCGAAGTCAGATCTAGACTCAACCTCTTCATGATCAATGAAAAACTAACTAGCATCCTAAAAGACACCCTCAAAAAATTTGAGCGCACATGGGACCCCTGGATTCAACTGGAACACTCAGCCATGGATAGTTCTGTATTGAGAATGCTATAGGGCGAGATTACCCTCTTTCTCCTTCTGGTTCTCTTCCTTTCCTTTCTTCTTCTCTCACCTTCTCTTCTCTACTCTTCACCCTTCTCCTTGACTTACCTGTAGTGCCATCATTTGCGACCACTTTTCTCCTAGGTGGTTCGTCTATCGCTGGACGACGAGCCCCAAGAGGTCTCAATGTGTCCTGGTTTTATACCAGGTTTCTTTATTGCGCGTGTGCGAGCGTCCTCTATGACGTACTCGCGTGTGCGCCGCCTGTCTTCAGGAGGACTCGGCTCACGAAGACTTCCGAATTCCCCGCGGCGGCGGATGCGAATGGGGAGCCAGCGCAGCACCGAGGGCACCGGGAGAGGAGAGGGAAGGCTCATTAGGACTGAGCCTTCCCTCTCCTTAGGTGGATATCTGACTTTTTTTTATTTAAATATGGGGTCACATTAGCTTTAAGTGGTAAAGGAGCCTTACCCAGCATGCACTGCTGCTAACTTATGCATAAGATTTCAGATGTAGATATTATTGTGAACAGCTTAAAGAGGAACTGTCAGCCATACTATCTAAAAAAAAAACAAGAAAAAACTCACATATATAAGTAGTTAAATACGTGCTCTACTTACATAACATATGTATTGCACTGTCCAAATTTTGATTTTAGTGATTTTTCTACAGTAAAAAAAAGAGAAAATCCTTCTTAGCATTTCCCATTTTAAGTGTGGCTATTTTGAAGCCAATTTTGATGTAATTTCCTCCCTTAGTCTCCTCTGCCTGATTTGCCCGCCCTTCACTATAGAAAGTGCATTGTCTCAGCATGAGAAATATTGGGCAATCAGAGAGGAACAGAGGTGTGGGAGGGGAACACAGGAGGGAAAGAGGCTTCAGCCAATCATACTGCATTAGATAAGTCTGAGGGGAAGTACAGAAGCAAAAAAAAGACAACCCAGCATGCCCTGCAACTTCCTTTTTGTGTACCAAATTTTGTGTGTACCAAATCAAGGTCAAGTAAACTGGGGAATGATCATTTATCAACAAGAAACGTAATAGTGATTTTAACTTTTGGATTGCCTGGTTAGCATCCTTATTACTTGTTTACCAGATAAAAATAAAGAACTGATTTTTTATTTCATGCCCGACAGTTACTCTTTAACCTGCCTGGCGTTCTATTAAGATCGCCAGGCAGGCTGCGGGAGGGTTTTTTTTTAATAAAAAAAAAACTATTTCATGCAGCCAACTGAAAGTTGGCTGCATGAAAGCCCACTAGAGGGCGCTCCGGAGGCGTTCTTCCGATCGCCTCCGGCGCCCAGAATAAACAAGGAAGGCCGCAATGAGCGGCCTTCCTTGTTTTGCTTACATCGTCGCCATAGCGACGAGCGGAGTGACGTCATCGACGTCAGCCGACGTCCTGACGTCAGCCGCCTCCGATCCAGCCCTTAGCGCTGGCCGGAACTTTTTGTTCCGGCTACGCTGGGCTCAGGCGGCTGGGGGGACCCTCTTTCGCTGCTGCTCGCGGCGGATCGCCGCAGAGCGGCAGGGATCAGGCAGCACACGCGGCTGGCAAAGTGCCGGCTGCGTGTGCTGCTTTTTATTTGAGCCAAATCGGCCCAGCAGGGCCTGAGCGGCAGGCTCCGGCGGTACTGGACGAGCTGAGCTCGTCCAGACCGCCCAGCAGGTTAAAGGAGAACTCCATGAACTGTCCAAAATGTGCATGTTTAAACTGACCTGAACTCTGAACTTATTTTCTGCTCTAAAAGATAAGCAACAGCATAATAACCTTTAAAGAAAAACATTTCTTTGTTACAGCTGATACAAATATTGCAATAAATCTGAAGTGTATCTACTTCCTGCTTTTATGGAAACAGACGTATTGCTAACGTTCTGTGCTTTCAAATAAGTTTCTCTGACATTGCAGTCACCTGACATAGCGGAGGGATAAAATTACAACTTGTAATTAGTCACAGATGAGTGGAAATTAGTAAGGCTAAACTCTCTAAATATATACAGGGTGGGTGTATCTATGTTTTCCTTCTATCCTGTGCAGGAGTTTTTTTTTATTTCATCCTGTGCAGGAGTTTAGGTCCACTTCAACAGCAACAGTGAGGCATACATTTCATTGACTGTATGCTTCACTGTATCTGAAGCAAGGCACGGGTAACGTGCAGTGCTGCTTTTCTGATCCATTGCGTTGCATTCCTGCCACAGCCACTGTGAAACTAGCCTTAAAGTGATAGACTTAAAGAGACTCTGTAACAAATTGTTTATCTTTATTTCTTCTATGCTATAAGTTCCTATGCCTTTTCTAATGTGGTCTGGCTTACTGCAGCTTTTCCTAATTGCACAGTAGCTGTGTTATCTCTGTTATATGATCTAATCTTCTCTCTATAGTCGGCACAGTCAGGCTGAGGCAGTCAGACTGGAATGTGCAGGGCTGCTTGTGATTAGCTAGAAGCTGTACACACCCCCTGCAGGCTCTGTGTGACTAACACACTCTGCTTAGCTGAGCCTATTAGAAGCTGGTTAGTTTGTTTGTAAACACTGCCTAAAACTGGCAATTACAAGCCAGGTTTGCAGCAGAGAATGGCAGAAACAGCACAGAGGGGACCAGGAGCACATAATGAATAGAATGGTATGCTTTTTATTGTAAGAATTTCAGAGTACAGATTCTCTTTAATGTTCAGGGTGGTGTTTCAATCACCTACTGCGCAGAGCACTTGACTGCTAGCAGAACTGGGCTGCTGTCATCTCCTGTATGCTGCCTTGCCGATCAGTTTTGTGAATGCTACAACTTTCCCACCAGTCAACTGTTTAATTAACAAGACAAGACCTGTTACCAGCAAGGAAATGACAAACTGAAATTGGTGAACTGACCCAGCATTAGCATTCTTGTATATCAGCGATCATGTATCTTAGTCTGCGAGATTCAGTTCAGAGCACAATATTAAGCCTTAAATCAGCTAATCCCATGTAGTAAACATGGTATGAGCAGGAATTACATGCATGCTTAAAAGCACCATTTGCATCTTATTTGGTCATTCCATTCATTCTTTGCAAACACTCCCAAGTTTCATCACATTGCATACCTCACTCTGAGGTATTTTAACTTTTCCCATGTCCATTAGGCCTTACAACCTAATCTCGCTTGGCCAATTGCTCCCACGGTGAGATCATTAAGTAAATTATTTTAAGATCAAACAGCCAGCAATGACAATAGACTCCCATGTAAGGTAAATGCTTCAAAGGTCCCCCTTTCAAATTACAGTTCCACAGGCTATTCATCACATCTTGAGGGGGCTAGGCCCACTATTACTTGGCTTTTGCTTCAGGCTAAGGTAACACCACTAATTGGCCTTTGTAACAAAACTGACCTGTGGACAGGATAACACTTGTTTGGAGATTAGGGAATAAAAAAAAAATTATTCAAGGTTTAAAACACATGAATGCTGCAGATACGTCAGCATAATAAAGAGGGAATGAATGTCTTCCTCTGGCCTTGTTAAAGTGAAAGAATGCCTCTATGGACTGCAGCTATAAGACAAAGGCTGCTTCAGGTATATTTACTTTTTGAACTGATGGACAACTTTGTCTGTCATTTTCTCCCTCTACTTCCAGTTCTTCTGGCTAAAGGAGCTTTGATCTCTGGGAATAATGGCAGTGAGGATGGCTTATCTATCCATACAGGTGCAGGGAATAGTCAACAGGTTGCAGTTTTTGAGTCCAGTGCCTACAATAGATTTGGGACTGGTCTGTGAGGTCACAAATGCTCTACTGTAGTCAGTGTCACGCCTGTATGAGTAGCTCAAAAGTTTGCATGAACTACAAGCAGGTAAAGATTGGGCACTTCCTGTAGAGAATTAAGTTGTTTTTTTTTTACAGCTCATATCCACATTGTTGAGAGGAAGAGAAGCTTTGAAAAGGTAAATAAGAGAATTAATCCAACAATTTGCAAATGAAAAGTAGCATAAGCTGAGTTAACTTAGATGAACCCTGACATGCTGTAACTAAGTAACTAACCACCTTATAACTAGAGGTAAGAAAAAAAGATTTAGTTTAGTTGTACTTAAAATGTACCCAAGGCGACATGTCACATGATGAGATAAACATGTGTATGTACGGTGCAAAACATTAGTAACCAGGTTGTTTTTCTTTTTTTATTTTGCTGCCTGAAAGAGTTAATTTTCAGGCATTCAAGTGACAGTTTCTGTCTTGTTGGTACCTTGTTAAGAATATAGAAACCTCACTGATAAGCAAATTACAGCTATAAAAGTTTAAAACTTCTAAGTGCCCACTGTATTGTAAGTGGACGGCGTTGCAGGTAGTGACGTCAGTGGAGCGCACGCTGGAACGCGGAAGAGGTGAGTGATCCCCGCCCGTTACCTCTTAATAGTAGCGAATGCTACTTAACTTTAAATCTGGAGGGGAGTGGAGGTCGGGGGACCCAGGTGAGGGAGGGGAGGGTTCATCTCCCCTCCCCGCCGCTAGGCCCAATACCCCCTTCCTGCCCGCTATCCCTCCAGCTCTGTGGCCCCCCATGGCTCGGGTCCCCATAGACTTCAATAGGGTTCGGTGTTCGGCCGAATATACCAAACATCTGTGTTAGAACCTGTTCTTATCACCTTGCTTCGACACCATCGTCTCACAGACTGTGAGATCACTTGACTCTCCACACCGCAAACCGGATATAGACTTCCTCAGGCTTTTTCCAATGTTTACGTTATTTATTCAGGAAACAGGAATACAGATAGATACATTCATCTCCTGGCAAAGCAGACTTCCATGTTGCGTTACAGCTACTTGAGTATCTATCCTACTGAAGATACCCAGGTCTTCTTGTATCTACTCTATGTTACATCTAGACTAACTATGTACAGCATACATTATATCAGATTACAGAAAGGAATAACATGCTTAGAAGTCCCAGTCAGCCTGGCGAGCTAGCGTGAAAGTCAAGAGCAGAAGTGAGCTCTCATAGCTCCCTCCACCTTTAATAGCGACTAGGAAAGAGTTAAATATGACATCACCTTCGCCACCCCCTAAACCAGTTTATTGGTGGACCCTACTCGTGGTGTCATCCTACACGCCTACTCGATTAATATTTAATGTCACCTTTCCTTTACTTACAGGAATGTGGATGTTTTGTAAACATGGCCAATGTTTTCTGTTCTGGTGGTGGTACATGCCCAGGTCAGAGAGACCCGCGGCCTTGTTCAGAACAGCTTCTTGGTATGTTCTAGTTCTGCTGACAGAACTGCAGATTTTCTCTCTTCAGAGAAAATCCCCTTAAAGGGCAGGTCTGCTCATCAAGCCTTTTTGACTAACTCAGTCCAAATAACTGAGGCCTACTTAAATTATAACAATCCCCCCTAAAACGGCTTGACCCGCAGATCCCAGCGTCTGAACCTCCCAGTACCTGGTTTCTTTCGTTTATGTTTCACTTTTCGATGTTCGTGCTCACACAACTTCTCTGCTCTCGGTGGTTACCCCTGGAAGAGAGAGAGCAAGACCTCTTGGTCTTCCTGTAACCAGGCTCTCTGGGAAAGCCCTACTTCTAAGTCCCTCAACACCACATGCTCAGCATTTGCGTCACTTGCGTATCACTCACAAACTTGCATGACCACAGAAAAGTGAAACTCGTTTGGTTGTTACAAAACGGAGCAGTGCCAGGTGCCTTCTAAAAGAGCGCCTTTATACAATCAGCTCCTAGGTACTACTAAACCTATACCCGTAACCCTGTATATCCCTTAATTTAAACTATTGGTTCCGGAGATTGTTTATGAGGCACCAATCTCTGGACCAGGTTAATTTATTTTACGTAATTTTAACCCGCAACCTCACCTGGATAACGATGCCTAAAGTTGTCATCCCCATCCAGACGACCAGTGGGTGTAGAAAGAACTTTGGAACTGCAGATGCCCCGTCCGAGTGTCCCTGGAACATCACCGGAACCTTTGTCCACCAGGGCAGACTGGAACTCACCTGCTCATTTTTGTGTTCTACCTCGTTAAGATCACCTGTATCATGGTGAAATCTTACCTCTAACTTAGTGTACTGTTTGTTTAACCTTTGTAACAACATGTGGCCGTCTTGGATCAAACCCTGTTCCCCTTTGTCCCATGTCGTGTTCTCTTTCAGGACGGGAACTACTCGTGAAACTTTGACCTTTAGAGTTCTCTTAACAATTTGAGAAACAACGTCATCCAGCCTGGATGACAGGATCCATATGGGATCTCCACTCACACAATATGTTCCCCTTGGAAAACTCCCCCTTATCGGAACAATTATGAGAATATACCTTGAATGTATCACTAGACCTTATGTTAAAAAAACCAAACCCTTCCTTCAGCCACCGGAACTATTGGTTTGGCTTCAGGGTGGATCTTTTGAATGGTAGCCTCGCAGTCTGCGTTATTGAACCCGCAGGCTTCTTCACTAAATTTGGCTTGCCCCGGCCAACGCAGATACTTCTGCAAGAATTGCCCGCATGAGGACAACTCTACTTGCTTCACCTCCCCGTCTAGCACCAAAAAAGGTTGACCTCTCAGGTCCTGGTGTAAGACATGTGCTGAGGTGGGAACTAAGGAAGTGGCGGTGCCTAAAGGAATGTTGCACCGTTTCCATTTGTTCACCCAAACATCTCGAAGATGCCATGCAAAAGATCCTTCTCCAGAAAAGTTACTATACCTCCCCTTGTCCAATCTCTCGCTGACAAAATATGTCCCCAGCTGTCCGGATTGGACCTCTTCCCCCCTTACGTCCTGAGGCACAATATGTACCTGAGGTCGGGAAGACTGTACTCTCTGCAATCTTTCGATTAAGAGTACCTCTTCACTTACCCAACTATCATGAGGATAAGCTGCTGCATAGGGACTGTGTAATATCGTCCCCTGTTGTGACCCGTGTAGTGTGGATGGGGTTCCCTGTGTTGGCTTTCCCTCCCCCGGGACTGCTCTCCCCACCCTCTTTGTCACCTGGAAATGTGGCTTGATCTCGATTGTTACTTCTTGTTTCGAGAACCACCCACCCTTGGCTTTCCAGCCTTTACGTGTGTATAGTTGTTTCAGAGGCACTCTCTGTTGGTAGCTCCAGAGTGTGATGTTGTCCCCTGCGTCTCTCTGGTAAGAGAATTGACGCCTCCTGCTCGTTCCTCTCCAATCTGGAACCATCTCACTCTGCATAACCAAGACAAGGTACCCCTGAATCACACACTCCAACTTTTGCATGTACCCATTATACTGCAATGTACCTTTTAACAAACCTTTGGATCGGTGCATTGATTCTGGGAGTGTGGCATTCAATAGCAGATTTACACTGCCATTAAATTCCCACTGCCCGCACACTTGACCCTTCAGACCTTTCACCCACCTTGTGCCATGAAATTTGCTTTCTCCTGGCACAAGTGCTCTTTTCCTCCGTCCCTGCATGGTCCATCTGTGCCAAGCGGAGGGAGGTGTGAAAGGATCAGTACCTTTGTCACCCAACATTAACATGCTTGGGCCTTGCATTCTCATTAACCCCTTATTATACATGAGAATGTCCTCTCTTCGTTCTCCTAGGACGAAATGGCAACCTAGGATCGCCATCAGCACGGTACTCCTCATTATAAAAGCACCACCCTGGGAAAGAAAAACATTAGCACTTTGCATTATGCTTTGCTCCGACAGTTTTGTTAGTCTCTTTCCGATTTCAGGAATCTCGCGGTTTAGTCTCTTTCCAATTTCAGGAATCTCGTGTTTTAGTCTCTTTCCGATTTCAGGAATCTCGTGTTCCTCCAAGCTTAGATTGGCATCTGGAACCTTTCGCTTATCCGACTGACATCTCCATCTTTGCTTCCAGCACTGCAGCTGTCTCAATTCCATATTGCCAAACACCTGAAATCGAAATACAAACAAATCAATTCTTATTAATGATTTGGGATTCGCCCTGCGGCTTGTACTCTTTACCCTTTAAATTGATCAATATATATCGTAATTGATCTCGTTGCTTTATGGTTCTCATGAACTCTGTTTACTCTTATTGGTAGATTGGAGTTAAACTTCACCCCCCTACCTCAGTACTATCCTCAGTACTTACCTTTAAAATATGCTCCCGCGGACTTCACCTTTGGAAGCTCGCTTCCCCTTTGGAAGCTCTCACCTCATTGCAGCTCACTCCACATCCCCCCCTATCTGTCCATGCGCGGCCGTCGCATGCACAGATTACGGATGCCACACCTGTTGCTGCTTTGCAGGTGAGCCTGCAATGCTCTTACTCATTATCGCATTTACTTGTCTAGAACTTCATCGCGATACCAGCTCTGCTAGAAGTTCTGTGTGTTGTACCCTCTGATCAATGTTTGCCGTGCCGCTACCCCCAGACTTCACAAAAAAAACGGCTGCCTCCCTGCAGGAAGGAGCGCTTTGCACTTAAACTACACAGGGTGCAGGGCTAAGCATACCAGCGTCACATGCCTGTATGCAGATCCCTGAATGCCCACTTGGGAGGTAGTCACCTGGCAAACACCGTACTGATACACTGTCACTCTGTAAACGGCAATTCTATCATCTGTATAATTGCCCCATGAACTGCTGTCAGTCCTTGTTCTTTGTGCTACAATTGACAGGAGCTGGAAAAAACATATTTGACCAACCAAAAAAAAAACCCCACAAAAAAACAGCCCAGCATAGACCCCTCAGTCAAGCTCTGGCCCTGTCCACGACAAAAAACGGAAAAAACGTTACCGCTCTGCATCAGCGGCGACGGAAACCCGTATTGGTCAACTCCCTTTTTTTCCACCTCCGGCACCCCCCTGATGCACTGTCCCCCCCTATACTCTATTGGGAACTCATGCTGCACCACCCATTAAGGTGCCCCACTTACAGAAAGAATCCCATAAGCAACACAGTACAGACACTTTCCTGACCTGCACTGCTACGTGTGTCCCTGCACCGAGCTGGGAAACACTTCCTTTTCTGGTATTCCTGTCCATGGACTCTGGGAAAAACTCTGGGGAAATACTTTGAGAACCGAGACACACAGGAGAACGTCTCTGTATTTCTACCCCCCTTCCTTTCAGCTGCTCTGCCCGGAGCCGCGAGCACAGCCTGACGTGACGTGGATCCCCCCAGCCCCTCCTCCCCCCTGCCATGACGTGTGGGGGCCATGACTCACGGAGGCGGGCTCTCTCCACTGCCGCCATTTTGAGTCCTGGACTGCCAGCCAAGATGGCTGCTCCCATAGCAGCCTCTCGTTCCTATAGACCTAGGAGAGAGAACAAAATACAAACAAACATGCCTAGTCACACACAGCATCTATCCACAGTGCACAAAAATCAGCCTCAGCATTCCTCCACGTCTCAGCTGTAATCCGAACTGCAATCAGACATACGAATCCCCAGAGACGTAGGAATCTCTCTCCCTCTATCCCCTCTCTCCACAACTCATCTGCAGCTTATCTCAGCCATAACTCAGAACTATTACAGCGCTATTACTGAGACGAACAACAGACGAGCTGGCTAAACAACATAACAGATACCGACATTTAAAGCCTTTGAAGCAGCTCTGACTGGGACGAGATAAGCCTACTTATCTCTCTACGCTTTCCATTATGGACAGAGAGGGAAAAAAAACACCCTGATCGGGCTCGGGAAAAAACGCCAGCTCACCGAAGGAAAAAATTACTTCTCTCCTGTCTACTCTGCTACCTCTCTCTCTTTCTTCTCTCCCCTCCACCTGCTCGACAGCCGCCCCCCCTTATCTCTTCCGCGGGCAGCTCTCTGCTAAGCGAAAACACAGCTGGCATCACTCCCAGTCTCTGGACGGGGAGAAAAAAAAACAAAACCAACACAGAAAAAGGAACAACACACAAAAAAAAATGAAGCACGCAGCCTCCCCACTGCAATTAACACAGACTGTACACCTTAACACATCATTCTCTCCTTGTTATAACACCCAAATACAACACATATAATGCCATATAACAACGTAACAACGTAAATCCAACTTGCCTGAGCAGAGGACTTCGTAGGCCTGCCAATTCGCCCAGCTTGTGGCAACTTCACGAACCTTGAGTGGACCCCCTGGAATTACTGAGCGCTATCTCCGTGTACCCACACTGGCTCAGCGGATCGATCTCCAGCGGCAGCTGCCAGCCGGCCTCGGAGCTTCCAGTCACCTGCGACCCGGTTTTGGCTATGACTAATGTGCACTTTCAGTCAAAGTTTAACATCCACGAGGTTCGCCGCTGGTTTCCACGAATTGCAGCCCGTGTGTGCTCGGCTCCCACACCAGCTTATCAGTATCAGCTTGATAAGCTTTACAGTCCGCGTCCGTCTATTCCGCTTGTTTTGCTGTGGAATCTCTTGAAAACACCTACTTCGGCCCCGGCCCCGTCTGCCTGTTTTGCTAGGCAGGGAAGGGTTTCAGCACCACTGTTAGAACCTGTTCTTATCACCTTGCTTCGACACCATCGTCTCACAGACTGTGAGATCACTTGACTCTCCACACCGCAAACCGGATATAGACTTCCTCAGGCTTTTTCCAATGTTTACGTTATTTATTCAGGAAACAGGAATACAGATAGATACATTCATCTCCTGGCAAAGCAGACTTCCATGTTGCGTTACAGCTACTTGAGTATCTATCCTACTGAAGATACCCAGGTCTTCTTGTATCTACTCTATGTTACATCTAGACTAACTATGTACAGCATACATTATATCAGATTACAGAAAGGAATAACATGCTTAGAAGTCCCAGTCAGCCTGGCGAGCTAGCGTGAAAGTCAAGAGCAGAAGTGAGCTCTCATAGCTCCCTCCACCTTTAATAGCGACTAGGAAAGAGTTAAATATGACATCACCTTCGCCACCCCCTAAACCAGTTTATTGGTGGACCCTACTCGTGGTGTCATCCTACACGCCTACTCGATTAATATTTAATGTCACCTTTCCTTTACTTACAGGAATGTGGATGTTTTGTAAACATGGCCAATGTTTTCTGTTCTGGTGGTGGTACATGCCCAGGTCAGAGAGACCCGCGGCCTTGTTCAGAACAGCTTCTTGGTATGTTCTAGTTCTGCTGACAGAACTGCAGATTTTCTCTCTTCAGAGAAAATCCCCTTAAAGGGCAGGTCTGCTCATCAAGCCTTTTTGACTAACTCAGTCCAAATAACTGAGGCCTACTTAAATTATAACAATCTGGACGATGTTCAGCCAAGCCGACCCGAACCCAAACATCTGGGTGTTAGATCAACACTAAAAGCAGTCATGGTCTCTCTCAGCAGTCAGACAATTTCCAATCACTGTCAGCAGTCATTGGCAGTCATGGACACTGTCCCAGATAGTTTCTAGTCACTGTCAACAGTGATAGGCAGTCATGGTATCAGTCAGCAGTCACAGTGAGCTTCTGGCACTGCCAGCAGTTACTGCATTAGCTCTTTATTGGTGCTATAGTGGTATTATCACCTCTGTATGTGCTTCAAATACTGGTTATCATTAACCAACTATTCCCTTTTCTCTACTTACACCTCTCTCACACAGTGGCTGTCCTTGGAAAGACAGTTTTGGTGGTCTCTACATCATTCAATAATTGTATGTAGTGTTTTGGAGGGGCCCCACTGTCACCAGTGGCCCCCCTTCGGTATAGGTAGCGAGATGACCCCTTCCCTCTAGTATAGGTAGCCTGATACCCCCCCCAAGATAGCTAGCCAGATGACTCCTCCCCCTTTCCCTCCAGTATAGGTAGCCAGATGACCCCTCCCCTTCCCTCTAGTATATGTAGCCAGATGGCCCCTCCCCCTTTCCCTCCATTATAGGTAGCCAGATGACTCCCTTAATCCCTCCTTTTCCTACCCCCCCCCCCCCCCCACCTTGTAGTATAGGTAGCCAGCTTGCCTTCACACTGCAGCAGCCATCAGTGTCACTCATTTCTCCGCTCGTTTCCAGTGCAGAAGCGTCCTCTTCCTTTCTGTCTCCATTGCTGCCCAAGTCCATAGCCGCCAGCCACAATGCAAACATGCACAGAGAGCAAGGTGGCTGCTGCACAGGCAGCTAGCAGCAGAGTACTGCAGTCAGGCGCTTGCCTGATCTCCCTGCTTTGCAGCATTTGCAAGCTTGCAAATGCTGCACCACTTTAGCCTGCTGCTTTGGTGCCCTTCTTCCTGTGGTACCCTAGGCCCTGGCCCCAGTGTAATATATGCACTGGGGGCCATGGATAAGTAGCTACGCCACTGCTCAAACCTATGAGATGTGATATTAATCTTTTATATCAGTTCATTACTCTTTATCATCTTTGGGAAGCCAGGTTTGGGTGTAATACTGAAAGCATGACTCGGCTGTTACTTCTTTACATAAACAGAAATGTCCCAGCATTCCTCTCCCAGTGCACTGAGTGTGAAGAGGCTTTTGTCCAGCGTGTTTAAATGTTAAATTAACAATCTCAGGTTACACAGGAAAGTATGATAAACCATTTTCATGCATATCATATTCCTGTAAGCTTAGTGTAAATCCTGCCAGCTCTTGAAGAGAGTGTGAACTCGATGAAACACGTGAGAGAGATATGAGGACTGGGACAGAAAGGTGATACGCCACAGAATAAACTCTCACTTCATATCTATGGCTCACCTGGTCGTAGTTAATACAGATTCTAAGAAACATCTGTGCCCAGGCCACAGCAACCAACTAAATCCTGATCTCTTGTTTACTTAAAGAGGAACTCTGGTTGAAATTCAGTAAAAAGGTACAATGCACCGACTTGTGTGTAAAGACCAGAGAAGTATTATAAAATTGGGCCTAAGGCAAGTTAATAGGTTTGAATTCCCCATCCTTGTCTTTGTAGTAGCTTGACATGGGTGAAGGATCAAAGGAGTTATCAGCTGTGTGGCCCTTGGCCTTGATACCCACTAGGCCCTTGGTTCCCGAAGCAGGTAGAAGGGGGTGCAGGAGCCCTCTCAATAAAAATGGCACCGCCATAGGCGCCTATAATAAAAGCCGCATTTTGCGGCATTATAAGGAACCTTTGGTGCATGACGGTGGTTGCTACCTGGCACCTCCGGCCGCAGGCGCCGAATTTTCCTTTGCCACACAAATCTTAGCTTTTAAAATAGCCACGATATGCGGCTATGAAGGTAAATTTCGATGTCTGGAGGTGCCCGACTAGTGGCAAGAGGGGTTAATTTCTATGGACAGGCTTATAGAAAAAGAAATGTGGATAACTAAATTGCAACAATGCATAGTGGACGCTGAGCCTACTTGTTGCTAACTGGGTTCCCTTGGGCGCTGAAATTTACCTTCATAGCTGCATATCAGGCTTTTGCAAAAGGGGAGGGGGTTAGCTTTAGGAGAGGATTTAGGGTTAGGCTTAGGCACCACCAGGGAGGGTTAGGTTTAGTCACCATCGGGGGTTCTTAGGGTTGGGCACCACTGGGGGGGGGGGGGGGGGGTTAGATTTAGGCATCGCGGGGGGGGGGGGGGGCTTAGGGTTATGCACCACCAGATGTGGGTCTTAGAGTTAGGCACCACCAGAAAGGGGTCTGGGGTTAGGCACCACTGGAGGTAATGTGCTGGGTAGGCCACCAGTGCCCCACACCCACCTACCCACCCACTGCCTGCTCACCAGGACCGGTTTGTGTATTTCAACTTGTTTGACCCACCAACGCTCACAATAATTGTTCATTGCTTGTTGCTTTTTACATTTACCAATAAATACTGAAGACTCAGTTCCAACCTTCACCTCTTTCCTTCATTCAATACACATACAAATCTCATTGAACATAAACATACCCCAAGTACAGAAGCATTTAGCTTTGTTTAAACTATCTTAAATTATTCAAGCCCTATTTTTTTGACAGGATCAAAGTGATCCAGGTTGATGAACTCCAACATTTTGATTTAGTATGGTCACCATTTTATAACAACTGAACAAAAAAGACTGAGGGCAATGTGATTTTATACAAATCATCCATACCATTGCATTAGCCAGGGGGTTTAAAATCACTAGCGCTAAAAAAGCTCTTGCAGTGTGAACCAGCCCATACTATCCTATATAGAGGGAAGGCTCTAGATCCCATAGAGCCTTCCTGGTCCTCTCTTCGTCTCCTTATTCCCCCCGCTGTCCGCCATTCATATTGGCACCTTCGGGACTCTTCAGAAGCCTGCAAAAGCACTTGCATCCCTGAGTGTGTCAGAAGACGGTAGCACCCATACTGCGCATGCGCAAGCATGAACTCGTGCATGTGCAGCACTGATCTGCTTCTCTTCGGAAGTACTCAGGGGCGTAGCAATAGGGGGTGCAGAGGTAGCGACCGCATCGGGGCCCTTGGGCCAGAGGGGCCCCGAAGGGCCCTCCCTCAATTACAGTATTAGCTCTCTATTGGTCCTGTGCCTATAATAATCACTTCTATAGATACTTTGAATAGTAATAATCATTAACAAACTGTTCCCTATCCCCTTCTTGCACCTCTGACACTGTAGTTGCCTTTGGCAGGTTTTGGTGCATCATATAAATTGTTATGTATAGAGTACTTGGGGGGCCCAGTTGTAGAAATTGCATCGGGCCCACGGCTCCTTAGCTACGCCACTGGAAGTACTCGTAGACCCAAGTATTTCCGAAGGCTGCCTGAGGAGAGCCAAAGATGTATTCGACCAGTAGGTCGAAAAATTTTGCTGAGGGGCAGCGGCGTAACTAGACTTAACAGGGCCCCCCTGCAAAAATGATAGCATGGGACCCGATGCAGGTCATGTGATTGGGAGGCAGCGAATGGCAGCAGAGAGTATTCTGCTGTTAAGCTGTGTCTGGAAGTAGGAAAAAATTACACATGCTGATGCACACGATTTTTGTGAGTGAACAGGGAGTTTTTTTGCTAAATGGCTGCACTTGCGGTTGGGGAGAGGGAGGAGGAGGGGCCCAAAGCCTATGGTTTCCCCATGACGGCAGGGGTTTGCAGGGGTTATTGCTACACCCATGCTGAGGGGACAGTGGAACGAGGACATAGAGAGAAGACCTTTTTTTTCCTTCACCTTAGTGTTGCTTTAAAAAGCATACAGCTCCATAAGCAACTATAATAGTCAAGATGACATCATCTGTCCACTCTGTGGCTGGATGCAATAGGTCTCTAACTGCACACGGTTCTGTACACTGTCATTAAATAAGTTCTTTTGTGTGATTTTCATTCACTGCTTACACTGTGAGCCGTACATCTGCAAGAAGCTGAGGGAGAAAAATCAATCTATATACGTAGGAACAAGTGCTCTGTTATTATAAGCTGTTACCAGTTCCCATAGGAAGGCTCGGAGAAGCTTTGATCTGCTCTTTCTGCTCACTCATTTCTGGGGTTTAGCTGAGGAAATCCAGGCACATTGGTCCTCAAGGAGCCCTATCAAGCCAGACTTCTGGGACTTATTTAATTAAGGAGCAATTAGTTTACTCTTATTTCTATATCACTGCACAAACTGTTTATTGTCTTGAAAACCTGGCGCTTGTCTCTGACCCTTTATTCAGAGTAAAACTGTTAAGTGAAACCGATGATTATCATTATACTGCTGGAGTCAGCCTCACATAAGGTGTGCCATAGACACCAGTACGTGTAACCTGCTGCCGGTGGACTTGTTAAGGAAACTTGGAGGATCGGTTAGTCGTATTGAGCTGAGTTTGAAAGACAGGCAGGAGGTTCTCACTTTACACCAAGGTTGTGTTCCAAGAGGTGCTTGTGGAAATCAAATGTGGGCACAAATGAAACAGTGCTATAGTTGTGTTCCACATCCTTATTTTGATCTCCTTAATATCCTTTTATTATCATTATTTATTGTATTTATTAAGCGCCAACATATTACACAGCACTGGACAATAAATGGGTTGACATATAAAGTAGGACATACAAGGAGCTCACAACAAAACATGATCATGAAAATGTCTTTGATAACAGTAGTTCAGTCAGGGCTGGATTTACCATAAGGCACTGTAGGCGCCTGATGATGGAAAGGTGACTCACTCCACTCCCTGAGTGCCTCCCTCACTCCTTCCCTATACAGAGTCCTGATGAGCATGTAAATGAGAGGTTACTCACCCAGCTTTCAGCAATCCACTGAAGAGATCTCCCTTCAGTCAGGGGAACCTCTAGCTATTTAATAATGAGTTTCCTTCATCTCCATCTCCATAAAGCTTTTCAGCAGATGGAAGCATGAACCCACTTTTGAACCAGAAACAGCGGCAGAAGCGCCTGACCTGAGCTACAGAGAAGCAGCACTGGACTGTTGCTCAGTGGTCCAAAGTACTTTTTTCGGATGAAAGCAACTTTTGCATGTCATTCGGAAATCAAGGTGCCAGAGTCTGGAGGAAGACTGGGGAGAGGGAAATGCCAAAATGCCTGAAGTCCAGTGTCAAGTACCCACAGTCAGTGATGGTCTGGGATGCCATGTCAGCTGCTGGTGTTGGTCCACTGTGTTTTATCAAGGGCAGGGTCAATGCAGCTAGCTATCAGGAGATTTTGGAGCACTTCATGCTTCCATCTGCTGAAAAGCTTTATGGAGATGAAGATTTCATTTTTCAGCACGACCTGGCACCTGCTCACAGTGCCAAAACCACTGCTAAATGGTTTACTGACCATAGTATTACTGTGCTCAATTGGCCTGCCAACTCTCCTGACCTGAACCCCATGGAGAATCTGTGGGATATTGTGAAGAGAAAGTTGAGAGACGCAAGACCCAACACTCTGGATGAGCTTAAGGCAGCTATCGAAGCATCCTGGGCCTCCATAACACCTGAGCAGTGCCACAGGCTGATTGCCTCCATGCCACGCCACAGTGAAGCAGTCATTTCTGCAAAAGGATTCCCGACCAAGTATTGAGTGCATAACTGAACATAATTATTTGAAGGTTGACTTTTTTTGTTTTAAAAACACTTTTATTGGTCGGATGAAATATGCTAATTTTTTGAGATAGGAAATTTGGGTTTTCATGAGCTGTATGCCAAAATTATCAATATTACAACAATAAAAGGCTTGAACTACTTCAGTTGTGTGTAATGAATCTAAAATATATGAAAGTCTAATGTTTATCAGTACATTACAGAAAATAATGAACTTTATCACAATATGCTAATTTTTTGAGAAGATCCTGTAGGTTAGACTTGAATTATATAACGCTATTTAGCGTTATAAGTTGTAGCGGTTACCCATAGCAACAGGGGTAAGACAGTTCATAGAAGAGACAGCAGGCTTCCAATATTGTAAAAGTCAGGCTCCTGCCTGGTTTGTTTATGAAAATTAAATAGTTGCCAGTGAATACAAAACAGTTCATCAAACAAAACAAAACCTAGCTCGGCTAAGCAACTACCTGTCTCACTCCAGTCCCTGACTGACTATACATAGACAGGATTGTAGCAAAACATCCAAACAACATGGCAACTTACATTGTACATGCAGAGTTTAGCCTTTCCCCCATGTGAGAGCTCTGTTCCCTCCAGAGTACAGGAACCAAGTGAGCTCCTTCCTGGTAGTGTTGGGCGAACATCTAGATGTTCGGGTTCGGGCCGAACAGGCCGAACATGGCCGCGATGTTCGGGTGTTCGAGCCGAACTCCGAACATAATGGAAGTCAATGGGGACCCGAACTTTCGTGCTTTGTAAAGCCTTCTTATATGCTACATACCCCAAATTTACAGGGTATGTGCACCTTGGGAGTGGGTACAAGAGGAAATTTTTTTTTCAGCAAAAAGAGCTTATAGTTTTTGAGAAAATCGATTTTAAAGTTTCAAAGGGAAAACTGTCTTTTAAATGCGGGAAATGTCTGTTTTCTTTGCACAGGTAACATGCTTTTTGTCGGCATGCAGTCATAAATGTAATACAGATAAGAGGTTCCAGGAAAAGGGACCGGTAACGCTAACCCAGCAGCAGCACACGTGATGGAACAGGAGGAGGGCGGCGCAGGAGGAGAAGGCCACGCTTTGAGACACAACAACCCAGGCCTTGCATGAGGACAAGAAGCGTGCGGATAGCATGCATTTTGCCGCCATGCAGTCATAAATGTAATACAGATAAGAGGTTCCAGGAAAAGGGACCGGTAACGCTAACCCAGCAGCAGCACACGTGATGGAACAGGAGGAGGGCGGCGCAGGAGGAGAAGGCCACGCTTTGAGACACAACAACCCAGGCCTTGCATGAGGACAAGAAGCGTGCGGATAGCATGCATTTTGCCGGCATGCAGTCATAAATGTAATACAGATAAGAGGTTCCAGGAAAAGGGACCGGTAACGCTAACCCAGCAGCAGCACACGTGATGGAACAGGAGGAGGGCGGCGCAGGAGGAGAAGGGCACGTTTTGAGACACAACAACCCAGGCCTTGCATGAGGACAAGAAGCGTGCGGATAGCATGCATTTTGCCGCCATGCAGTCATAAATGTAATACAGATAAGAGGTTCCAGGAAAAGGGACCGGTAACGCTAACCCAGCAGCAGCACACGTGATGGAACAGGAGGAGGGTGGCGCAGGAGGAGAAGGCCACGCTTTGAGACACAACAACCCAGGCCTTGCATGAGGACAAGAAGCGTGCGGATAGCATGCATTTTGCCGCCATGCAGTCATAAATGTAATACAGATAAGAGGTTCCAGGAAAAGGGACCGGTAACGCTAACCCAGCAGCAGCACACGTGATGGAACAGGAGGAGGCGCAGGAGGAGAAGGCCACGCTTTGAGACACAACAACCCAGGCCTTGCATGAGGACAAGAAGTGTGCGGATAGCATGCATTTTGCCGCCATGCAGTCATAAATCTAATACAGATAAGAGGTTCCAGGAAAAGGGACCGGCAACGCTAACCCACCCACCCACAACATTTCTGGCTGTTCCATTGACCTTTGAAAGGTGGAAGTTTGTTGGGCTGGGAATAGCTCCTGCGAATACCCCATTGTGTCCTGAGGAAATTCTTCGGACTGGTTATTTGGCAGTTGTGTGCGTGGTGTCGCTGCCGGTTGTGTCAGCTTTGTGCCCACTGGCTCCTTGTAACTGGCTGAGGACTCGGACCTCGTGCGTGATGTGCTGGTGCTGCTTAACCCACTGCTGGACGCTTGAGAGCTCATCCAATTAATTATCTGGTCCTGTTCTTTTGGATTTGTGAGGGTTGATTTCCTGGACAACATGGACGGTATTGAGTGGGTTTTCTTCGGTGCTCCACTGTGGCCTGTACGTGAACCGTCAGGGGAAACACCTCTTCCCTTGCCCCTCCCTCTTTCACAGGATTTCTTCTTCATTTCACTTATTCCTTAAAGTACACGCTGACTGGCAGCAGTACAGTGGCAGTACAGAAATGCTATACAGTGGTGGGTGAGCGGTGTACTACTGTTCCCAGCAGCGACACAGAGCACAATGCTATACAGTGGTGGGTGAGCGGTGTACTACTGTTCCCAGCAGCGACACAGAGCACAATGCTATACAGTGGTGGGTGAGCGGTGTACTACTGTTCCCAGCAGCGACACAGAGCACAATGCTATACAGTGGTTGGTGAGCGGTGTACTACTGTTCCCAGCAGCGACACAGAGCACAATGCTATACAGTGGTTGGTGAGCAGTGTACTACTGTTCCCAGCAGCGACACAGAGCACAATGCTATACAGTGGTGGGTGAGCGGTGTACTACTGTTCCCAGCAGCGACACAGAGCACAATTCTATACAGTGGTGGGTGAGCGGTGTACTACTGTTCCCAGCAGCGACAAAGAGCACAATGCTATACAGTGGTTGGTGAGCGGTGTACTACTGTTCCCAGCAGCGACACAGAGCACAATGCTATACAGTGGTTGGTGAGCGGTGTACTACTGTTCCCAGCAGCGACACAGAGCACAATGCTATACAGTGGTTGGTGAGTGGTGTACTACTGTTCCCAGCAGCGACACAGAGCACAATGCTATACAGTGGTTGGTGAGCGGTGTACTACTGTTCCCAGCAGCGACACAGAGCACAATGCTATACAGTGGTTGGTGAGCGGTGTACTACTGTTCCCAGCAGAGACACAGAGCACAATGCTATACAGTGGTGGTTAAGCGGTGTACTACTGTTCCCAGCAGCGACACAGAGCACAATGCTATACAGTGGTTGGTGAGCGGTGTACTACTGTTCCCAGCAGAGACACAGAGCACAATGCTATACAGTGTTGGTTGAGCGGTGTACTACTGTTCCCAGCAGAGACACAGAGTGGCAGTAAACACAATGCTATACAGTGGTGGGTGAGCGGTGTACACAGAGTGGCAGTAAACACAATGCTATATAGTGTGGGTGAGCGGTGTACTACTGTTCCCAGCAGCGACACAATGACTGGGGGGACCCTGGCTAGCCTGGCTGGAGAGAGAACTACCCTGCCTGCCTACCCAAAGCTAAACCCACAGACAAATGGCGGAGAAATGGCGTGGATCGGGTATTTATTTACCCGAACCACGTGACCCGTTCGGCCAATCAGAGCGCGTTCGGGTCCGAACCACGTGACCCGTTTGGCCAATCACAGCGCTAGCCGAATGTTCGGGGAACGTTCGGCCATGCGCTCTTAGTTCGGCCATATGGCCGAACGGTTTGGCCGAACACCATCGGGTGTTTGGCCGAACTCGAACATCACCCGAACAGGGTGATGTTCTGCAGAACCCGAACAGTGGCGAACACTGTTGGCCCAACACTACTTCCTGGTCAGACTGGCTGACCTTTATTCAGCACCTGTGCTCCACCCTGCCCAGGTGTAATACCTGGACTGGGCCAGGTGGCCAGGGAACCCACCCACACTTCCCTGGCCAGCTCCAGGACCCTTAACCGGCTTTTGAAAAAGCCCAATTAGCACACAGTTTATTATTTTATTTTTTTTCTTCCTGGAGCTTTATTTGACCAAGCACCTTAAACGAGGTGCTACATACACACCATCCATAACCTTTCCTATAAGAGCCTGTGACACCCTGTCACAAAGTGTTAAAAAATGGCGCATGCAGTGTACCTTACAAGTCTAAAAAAATGCAGGGAGCTACTGTTAGGCAGTGGGGGTCGGGGCAGGGGGAGGGGGGGGGGCAGCAGGACACTGGAGGGAGTAGGATTAGGGAGGATGTATGCATATGCATACTTTACCTTGTCCCGGCCGGCGATCGCTCCTTCACTTCTTCTGTTAGTTGCTGTATTCCTGCATCCAGCCAATCACCATGCGGCTTCAGTCCCCACATGGTGTTTGGCTGGATGCAGGACTACAGCAAACTAACTAAGAAGTGAAGGAGCGATTGCCGGCCGGGACAAGGTAATGTATGCATATGCATACATCCTCCTTAATCCTGCTCCCTCCAGTGTCCTGCTGCCTCTCCCCCCCACCCCCGCTGCCTAATACTAGCCTCTCTGCACCGACACACGGTTCCGCCAATAAATGTAATAAAGCGCTATTTACTGTTTTAATGTATTAAATAATGTTACATTTAAAAGCTAAATAGCATTTTATGATACATTTATCGGTGGAACGGTGCACCATTTTTCAACCCTGTGCTGTTCTTAAATGTACCCAGGCAGGTGCCCTGGTATAGGTTAGATAGATAGGTGCCCCCAGTACAGGTTAGCTAGGTGGGTGCCTCCAATATAGGTAGCCAGTATAGTTTCCCCCAGCATATGTTAGATAGGTCGATGCCCCCAGTATAGGTTAGCTAGGTAGGTGCCTCCAATATAGGTAGCAAGTATAGTTGCCCCTGCATATGTTAGATAGGTAGGTGCCCCCAGTGCGTATGAGAGGAATCGGCACAGGAGACTTTGGTGCAGGATACAGGCGGTATATGGCTGATCCTGCTGCTGCACAAGTCCCAGCCGTGTTAAATACTATTCCCTCTCCAGGCCACCATGGATGGTGGGGAATGAAATAATTTGGCTTCCAGTAATTGCTGTAAGCCGAATTATTGTGTTTTAAAAGTAACTTCAGCTCTGTCTTCTGACAGCGCCAAAGTTACTCCATGTGCACCCAAGTTTCCTCCGCTGGATTCACTGTGTTCGGCCCCCAGTATAGGTTAGTTAGGTAGGTGCCTTCAATATAGATAGCCAGTATAGTTGCCACCAGTATAGGCTAGCTAGGTAGCCGCCCCCAGAATAGGTTAGCTAGGTAGGTGCGCACTGTATAGGTTAGAAAGGTAGGTGCACCAGTATAAGTTGGGTAGGTAGGTGCCCCCAGTATAGACTAGATAGGTAGGAGCCCCCAGTACAGGTTAGATAGGTAGGTGCCCCAGTATAAGTTGGATAGGTAGGTGCCTCCAGTATAGGCTAGATAGGTAGGAGCCCCTAGTACAGGTTAGATAGGTAGGTGCCCCCAGTATAGGTTGGTTAGACAGGTAGGTGCCTCCAGTAAAGGTTAGATAGGTAGGTGCCCCCAGTATAGGTTAAATAGGTAGGTTCCTGCAATATAGGTTAGATAGGTAGGTGCCCCCCCACCCACATAATGGAGGGGGGAGTCAGCCGCGGGGAGGGCGGCCAGACTTCTCCCCGGGCTGCCCTCCATGCTCCCCCTTCTGCTGCAGAGTTAGCGCAGCGGGAAGCCTTGTATACAGCAACTCACCTACCTGCCATTCCAATCACCGATCACTTGCCGCTGGTCTCCTCCTCTGCATAGCCGCTTCTACACACTCTACTTCCTGCTAAACATACTGGGCATTCTGGGCATACTGAAACGCACTTGATTCTCTCTTGATTCCCTCTCAATTCTATAAAATGATCGAATCGAGTATTCAATTGTCCAGCCAAATCAGTAGATGTATGGCCACCTTTAGTGCCCATATCCTGTAAGTCTCACATTGATGATGTCATTGTGCAGGTATGCATAATGCAGGATGGGCCCATACTCAGAGGAGCTGTAGATGCCTCCTGAATATTTCTGAGAGAGAAGCTGCAGTAGAGACCTAATGGTAATAGTGCAGAGAAACTAAAAATTCTTTTCACTCTAAAATCGCCAGCACTTTGTAATCCGTAACAAAGCACAGCCAGTGAGTCTCAGGTCTGAGGGCTAGTTCACACTGGGCGCTTTGGTAGCGTTTTGCCGATCGCCGGCGATCAGCAAAAAGCTGTTTTTTCACTGTACAGGAAAGCAATGTAGGAGTGATTGCTTTTTTTTGTGATTCTATAACATTGAAATGCAATCACTCCAAAAATGCTGCATGCACCGTTAGCAAATAGCTAATCACTGGCGATAGCTACAGTGTGAACAGTACCATTGACTTGCATTAGCAGCAGCATTTTGCTGATCGCCAGTGATCAGCAAATCACTGAAAAATATTCACTGGTTTTTAGGTGTTTTTAGGTGTTTTTGGCCTGAACTGTTACAATAATCCTCAGAAATGGTTGCACAGTTCAAGGATTGTAGTAGGAGTATCTTTTTCTAGTGAACATTCCTCTAAGCTCACTACAGAAAACTTTTGAAACTCTGATATAATAACATTGAGATCTTCATCAACTTTGTAGACAAGAACCTATAATTTGGACTGTGGAATACACAGTATGCGGGAATGCTATATTCCGTTCTTTCTTCCGGTGTGCCCGTTCTGCCATGCAAAAATGAATCAGTCATTATTTATTTGACAATGTTATCATGAAGTCACCTTTTCTAACAACTGGAAAAAAAGAGAACTCTGTTTCCTGGAAAGGTGGATGTGTTATTAGTAGTCCTGCAGATGAAAGGATGAGCAGGAAGTTTGTTAGCAGAAGTCGTTCATCAGTGTCCTCCCATAAGTGAATCATTGTGAACTGTACATTAGAAGTATTTATATTATACTTAACCTATTATAGACGTCTACTGGAGTGCTTTACACAGTATATGGCCTAGTTACTTAGTGTCCCTCAGAGGGGCTCACAATCTCATCCCTACCATAGTCATCTGTCCATCATAGTTTAAGCCTCAAACTTCATTGTGCATAAGGGACATGGTCCCTCAGGTGATAGTGCAGGGTTGATTCAGGTTGTACAGATGTTTCACATGTTCTGTTACTATGTGGAAGGGGTCAATGGCACAGCAAAATGACGGGGGGGGGGGGGGGGGAGGAGGGGGGATTGGGTGATGAAATGAAAAGGATAATGCCCTCATCTATGCAGTTTAACCGCTGATGCATCGCGGGGGGTCAGGGACCTCAATACACATGCTAGATTCTCAGCAAAGTCTGCCCTTACTGGCTGACAACACACAAGAACAGCCTACCGTGTGCTATCCACCATGTTAAATAGGCTTTTGTAATTGGTAATAGTTGCTTTTCCACTGTAGAAGATATTGAATTTGCTCATTTACGTCTGCGGGACAGGTACATAGGCAAAAAAAATGTGTTCATTGTCTGACCATGAGTATTCAAGGCTGTACCATATGCTGCAGTAGTACATACTGGAGTTAAAAAATAAAAATGAACTAGAAGTAATATTTTTAATTTATTGCTATTATTTTTTTTTGGCCTTCAAAAGTAATCAGCAGCGAAGCTGAGTTATATTTGACTCTGTCCTTAAAGGGAACCTGAAATGAACTACATCTCAGGTGTTATACTCACCTGGGGCTTTCTCCAGCCCCTTTAAGGCCACTCGTCTCCCTGGGCCGGTCCTATCCCCCGCTAGACGGCTTGGTACTATGGCCAAGTCGCGCTTTGTCACGCATGTGCAGCCCGGCCGTGCGTGCACCCCAATCACTTTCCTGCGAGATACCAGAATACCGCAGAATATCGCGCCATCCAGTGGGGGTGAATAGGAGCGGCCTGGGGAGACAGTGTGGGAATGAGCGGCCTCAAGGGGGCTGAATTAAGCCCCAGGTGAGTATAAAACCTGAGACTTAGTTCGTCTCAGGTGAACTTTAAGTCTCGTACACACACCAGACAATCTTCAGCCATGATGATCGTTTAGTGCTGTCTTAGCAAAAACTACCAATGTGTACAGTTGCAGAGCAATGTTGTGTAGTGGGGTGATATGCCCGAGCTGGCTGGAAGTGTAATGGTTAAGGGCTCTGCCTCTGACACAGAAGACCAGGGTTCGAATCTCGGCTCTGCCTGTTCAGTAAGCCAGCACCTATTCAGTATGAGGCCTTAGGCAAGTCTCCCTAACACTGTTACTGCCTATAGAGCACGTCCTAGTGGCTGCAGCTCTGGTGCTTTGAGTCCGACAGGAGAAAAGCGCGATATAAGTGTTTGTCTTTATCTATAAATCTCTGCATGACACCGACAAACAAGTGACAAATGAGCACATTGTTGCTTCACTCTTCCTGCTTCCCAGTAGGCACTCCTCTAGTGTACTGACTCTTAATTCCTCTACCTCTCTCCATTGAACATTACATGTTTCCTGCCTGTCATTACATGGCTTGGGTACTGCAGTGTCCCCCGATGATCAAGCAACAATCACTAAGTGTGACAGCAGTGGTGTAGCAATAGGGGATGCAGAGGTCTGGGCCGCATCATGGGCCCTTATACCAGAAACGCCCACCAGGGGCGCTCCTTCCAGCACTGTATTTGCTCTTCATTAGTGCTATACTGGCAATGATCACCACTATACAGTATGTGCTTTGAATAGTCACAGTCATTAACCAAGCGTTCTCCTCCCCTCTTATGCCTCTCTGACAATTCGGCTGTCACTGGCAGATTTTGGTGTTCCATATCAATTGTTATATACGGAGTGCTTGTAAAACTTATACTGAGGCCCACATGTCCTTAGTTACACCACTTGGGAACATTGATCAACGGTGTATATGCAGCAGTATTAATCAGTATCCTGACTAATGTTTGGGAATTAATCACAGAGATAATTAGAGGGACAGATAGCGTGACTGGCAGATCCAAAGAAAACAGTCACCGGAATAAATGGACTCTTCCTGGGAGAAGTTGTTTATCTTATTAACACATCTGGAGCCATAAAAACATGTTATGGAAGTTTATTTAAACTGAAGATTAAGACATGCAAACATACATTACTTGTTGCCATAGTAGTCACACTTCTGAGGCATGCTTTAGGCTGTGTTTCCACTTAAGCAGAGAACGCTCATTGCTAAACGGACAGTGAATGGCTACTATTGTATAAATAGAAGCCGTTCACACTTGTCACACTGCAGTTGATCCGTGGGATCCCTTGCAGTAAACGGGCAGCACTTCTGTGCAGTCCGGGATAATCCTGGGCAGGCGGATGTGTTCCCCGATATAGCCTATAGGGGTAACACATCTTCCCCAGGCTACAGCCGGACCATCGGAGTGGACATTACACTGTACGCTCGCGCTGATCCGGCACATGTGGGAACTGTGCCTAAGTAGAAGCACAGTTGGCTGCAAATGATTTAGGCACATTTCTGGCACCCTTTATATCATTCTCTGCTTTTTTTGCAAAGTGAATCCTATTGGGCAGTGCGTGATTACCAAGAAGTAAGTATTACAGCAGCACTGCTTAAGTTGGGCACCAGGTAGTGCCGATAGTAGTAAAATATTGGTAACTTACATTACTAGTATTTTATTATGCACTACTCAGCAACCTTTTTCATTCGAACCCCTATTAGTGCCTAAAACAAAACCTCCCCACCTAATGCCTAAACCTAATGCCACTGCAAGTGCCTAAAACAACCTCCCCTTCTTAGCATCTTAAATGACACCCCCCAACCCCAAGTGCCTAAAACCTCCCCCCTACCTAATGCCTAAACCATATCCCTACCTTGCAAGTGCCTACAACAAACCAACTAACCCCCTATCTAAGTGTCTTAAATGACATATACCCCAAGTGCTTAATCCCACCCCACACCTGATACCTACACCTTATCCCCTCTTAAACCTCTCCAAGTGCCTAAAACAAACCCCCCACCTAATGCCTACCCCCCACCTCATAAGTACCTAACCTGAACCTCCTAACCCTGGTGCCCAAACAACAATTAGTTGTAGCTGATTGGCTACAGCTGTTAATTCCTTCGTAGTAGCCGATCGACCACTGGCCCCACCCTCGCCAATTGAGCACCTGATTACTGCTAATTGCCACAGGCATCTATCCTGCTGATTTCCACTCCCAAATGACCTGATCCAGATTACCAGGGCTAGGCCCTATAGTTAAAGTAAAGGCAGCAACACAGCCACCAGGATACACTATCTGTTTTTGTGACAGCGTAAACATTGTCACCTCCTGCAATCCAGATGTTGTTCTATCGATCAAAATGATTTAAAGTGTAATATCCAATTCACACGCGTATGCGTTGCTGTCCAAGCACTACACACGGCATGACATGAGACACAAGAAGATACGGTGTGCAGGTTGTCATTGCAAACTTCCTCTTAATTTACCAGACCACGTTTATGATAAATTTATATAAATGTGCCAATAACCGACATTGCTGTAATTGATGGTGTCCAGTAAATCATATCTGTTAGCAGAAGTGTCCTGTACCAAATTAGCTGCTCCTACTAATCTCTTGTCAGCAGAACCTGAGCGCTGCTGTGTTATTGGATTGTGAACAGATTCTCTTAATTAATATGAGGACAGTTCATCAGGGATTATGGATTTTGTCCTTTTCAGTTTAATGAGCACTAAAGAGTATTAGTACATATATTACTCTGCCCTCGCTACAATCACAGCGATCCCTGGTTGCGCCGTCCCTTTTTGAATGGGGTCCAAATTGTCATATTTTTTGTTTGGGTAATGACAAACTATTGATGTCCCTGGGTTCCCAGGAATGATACAAGCTCAGATGAAGCCAAGTCAATAGCTTCTGATGTTCACATTAGAGACTTTAAAAATCAATATAGTTTTCCTGTTATTCTTTTATGATTAAATCAATCCGTGTTATTTACTCATTGCATAAGGAATAGATCACAGCTAAATAGCCAGCCTTCGTACAGCTGACTGTGGCTGCAGCAAGTACAGGTTTAAATGTACAACTTATGAGAGCTCTGTATTTATTTATTTTTTGTTGTTGAAGGGAACATGAAGCTATATTTGAGAGCAAGCTAGGTAAAAAAGGAGTTATCCTGCGCTGCTACTGAATATGTTGGCGATATCATGTATTAGGCTTATGTCCCTTGGTAGTAATGCACTTTGGTGCAGCTTTCCTGCTGGGTGGTTCCAGTTGTGCTGTATAGAAGTAGAGAGGAGAGAAAGCGCTCCTATAGTGCATTAAACTTCTTTATTAGGTAATTGCACAAATGAAATGCACTTACGTTAGATCTAAAGTAAGATCGTGTGTATGGGGCCACTCATGTGTGCACTCTCCATCCCGAGGTCTGGCCAGGACCTGGGATCGCGATGGGAACACTCTGGCGAAAGCTCCTGGAGGTGCGAGAGGTGCGGGAGGGGGGAGTGTGTTGGTCAGCGCCATTACGTCACCATGCAATGGTTTTGATGCAGACAAGGACACACCCCCGCATCTCATATTCACAGAAGTTTATCAATCGCGATCCCAGGTTTAGTATTATTATTAAATAAAGCTGTAATTGAAACACTTTCCAACAGATGGTGCTGTGATTTGGCCATTCTTTCCTTTGGTTCTATATATCCATTAGAACAGTGTTTCTCAACATTTTATTGGTATGCACTCCTTTTAAAACCCTGTACTCACCAAGTACCCCCGGCATAGTAAACATTATCACAAGTACCCCTTGACAAATATATATTTTTTCATAGTACATGATAATTGGTTCTAAACAATTACCAAGCATTTACTATTGCTTTTAATTAGCTAAAACACTAATTTGGTGTTGCTTAAATAAGTTTTAATATTTTCTAAAACTCTAAATGTGTTATTCTTGGTGAAGTATATCAAGCCCGTGTCCCCCCTTGAACCATCAGAACCCCTGGGGTACGCGTACCACACATTGAAAACCTAGGCATTAAAATAATAAATATGTTTAAAATATGTTTAAAAAAAAAATGGTATTAAAAGGCCGCAAGGTGAAGCCGAAATTTCTAAACATTGATTATAACAATCTTTTTTTATAGTTTTTTCATGAATATCTCAGTTAGACAAATAAATTAAAAAAAACAGTATTAAAAGGGCGCAAGATAAATACTGTTGTATATTGGGCACCAAATGGACACAAAAAAATATTAACAGTGGAAATGACGATTATAAAACCCTAAAACCCCCCTTCCTGACGCCTAACCCTAAAACCCCCTTTCCTGGCGCCTAACCCTAAAAGCCCCTTTCCTGGTGCCTGACCCTAAAACCCCCCTTCCTGGCGCCTAACCCTAAAACCCCCCTTCCTGATGACTAACCTTAAAACCCTCCTTCCTGATGCCTAACCCTAAAACTCTCTTCCTGACTCCTAACCCTAAAACTCTCTTCCTGACTCCTAACCCTAAAACTCTCTTCCTGACTCCTAACCCTAAAACTCTCTTCCTGACTCCTAACCCTAAAACCCCCCTTCCTGACGCCTAACCCTAAAACCCCCTTCCTGATGCCTAACCCTAAAACTCTCTTTCTGACTCCTAACCCTAAAACCCCCCTTTCCGAGTCTTAACCCTACAAATCCCATTCCTGATGCCCAACCCAAACCCCAATTTCCGATATTTTGCAATAGCGCCTATGGGGGGCTTAAATAGTCCATTTTCATTAGGCGCCCACATTTCCTGCTTCCAGCTAAGACTTCTCAGAGGCAGCATCACTGTGTGAGAAATGTTGCGTGAGACAGAGTAGCATCATAGAATTGCTTTAGGAAAACAAATGTACAATAATTTGTTTGTCCACCACCTGGTTTTCACCATGTGTTTTATAACTGAACAACTATTTATATCACAGTTACACCTGTCAAATTTCCATTACTTCTTTTGTTTATCCACTTTCCATCTACAGTGTGAACGCTGTTATGTCGAAATCAATTCCCAGTGGATATATATATATATATAGCTTTGTATAAATATATACAGTATGTACTTTTTGTGATAGCCTCTGCATATTCTTTTCTTGTGTAGTCCTGCGGAAGATTGGCATGCGAATAAGGATAATAATGGTGATGATAATACCACTATTAATATTAATAATAATAACATACTGTGTATGTGTGTATACACATCTATCTTAAACCGCTGATGACAATAAAGTATTGTCAGCTTATAATAGCTGCCATGTTTGTATTATGAAATAATTTATGTTTGTGTTTTGCATTTAAATCCAACTGACTTCTCTATTCTCTGGCATAATGATTCATTTTGATTTTTCTTTGAAGAAAATCTTTATAATTAATTAGCAAGCGCATTTTTTTTTTATTTCTCCGGTTGAGATGCCTGGCAAAGGCGATGTCACTCACATATATTTGCTCTACAACATAGTGAAAATTATAAATAATACTCATATAATTATTAAGAGACTTGTCATTAAAGTGTTCTTTGCAATTTAGCAAAATAATCAACAGTTATTCACACTTATTCCTTACTTGTGTTAAAATTATCATTTTGGTTTGTTGCGTTTTGCATAAAATAAAAGGTTCATTCAAAGGAGTGAAATTAACACTTGATTGTTAACAATGGATCGGAAATTAAATTTAGATCTAATTCTAGTTGATTTCCAGGCAAAAGATATTCATTACAGAATACTTGCAGCTGGATTTTGTATTGCGCTGTGTGTTTTCGGTCTTGTTAGGGTGAAAGTTAGCTATACTTACTGTCAAAACAGTAAAAGGTTCTGCAGATAAATATATAAAGTGAAAAGATTGAGGTCATCTAAACTTTTGTAGAGGAAAAAAAAATTTCTTCCAGGACAACTGTGCACCCTTGAAATGTTTGTGCATCAAGATTCCTTCTGTCTGTTGCGCTGTAGGTGCATTTGAGTGCTGGGCTTTCGGCTGTGCTAAGCCAGGCCGCCTTGCACATGCGGTGCCTGGAATGCCTGCTCTGCACACTGTGTGCCAGAGCAGGATCATCCACTAGGCAACCTAGGCAGGTGTTTAGCGCCTATCCACCTCTGCTGTGCGCTAATGGTGCGAGGTTTTGCGTTCAGCTGGCTGCTGCTGATTCAGAGAGGAGTGATGTTATCTCTGCCCCTCCCCTTCTCCAGTAGCCTATCAGAAGAGAGGAGGGGCAGTGAAAGTATAGAAACTAATGTGAAGGCGCAAGGAAGTTGACTGCATGAGGGAAAAGCGTTTTCTCGCTTGTTAGCAACAAGGTAAGAAGATAATGTTGGTAGTAACAACATTATTAGTTAAACTTCAGTATAGTAAAGCAACCACAAGATATCACTGTAAAATGTAAAGTGCTGCAATGATCTCGATGGTGTTGTTTTTTTCCTGTATTCACTCTATGTTCCACCCTGTTCTACGCAAGCGGCATTTCCTGATCTTTGTGTATGATTTTATGTCTGTATTTTTTTCTTCAGTATATAGTTCCAACTTGTTATACTTGGTGTATTATCTGTGTGTAAGGAACACTCTGCTCCATTAGATAATCATCATATGTTAGTTTTATTAAAATTATTCCTGCAGTTTCCCAACCAGTGTTTTAATAATATGTTCACTGCACATTTCCCATTAATTGAACTTAGGGCCCTAGCAGTAACACCATACCGCAGGGGGTTTGACAGACATTTCCCTCTAAATCAGGGGTGTCAAACTCATATACAAAGTGGGCCGAAATTGTACACTGGGACCTAGTCACGGGCCAACCTTAAAGCGGATCCGAGATGAAAAACTAACTATAACAAGTAACTTGTCTATATATCTTATCTAAAGTTTAGGTAGTTTACACAGCAAATATAGCTGCAAACAGCTTTAATAGAAAATTATTATTTCTTCCTGTGATACAATGACAGCAGCCATGTTGTATTTTAAACATTACACAGAGGCAGGCTTATCTGTAGCTTGATCACTAAGCCTGTGAAAAAACCTAATCCTCCTCCTCCCCTCTGCCTCTGAAATCAATGGCTAGTAACACCTCCTCCTCCTCCTGCCCATACTGAGCTCCCATGAGCCCTTGCTACTGCCAAGGCTCTCTGAAAACCTGTGAGCATGGTTTATTTAGTTTATAGGGAATTAGAGTATTAAAACAAAAACAAAAAAGTATTTGGCTTGAGAAATGCCCTATAAACAATAGGAAAGGAACACAATTATGCAATGTGTAAAAGTTCACCTCGGATCCACTTTAATGTCTACTGCCCACCTTCCTCCCTTATAAAATTCCCAGGTGTCTAATGGCTCTCCTCCAACCCCTATACAGTTTCCTGGTGTCTAGTGGTCCTCCCTCCCCTATACATTCCCTAGTGTTTAGTGCTTTGCCCCATCTCCCGCATATGGCTTCCCTGGTGTTTTAGGGATTCACCTCCAGTATACCTTCCCTGCTGGTCCAGAGTGGGCCAAACTTAATGCAAAGTGGGGTAACCACTTGAGGGCCAAATGTAATGGCTCTGAGGGCCAGATTTGGCCCATGGGCCGGAGTTTGATATGTATGCTCTAAATCAACAATCTGCCACAGTGTAAATCACCAATCCTGTTTTTTATACTGAAATGTAAAGTTTAGATATCAGGAGTTCAGGATGAAATGATTAGGATTCGTGAAGCGTTCCATATTTTAAATTTCCATGCATGCTTGCATGATTTCTCAAGAGCTGCCCCCACCCTATGGAACTCCCTTCAACTCCCCTTCAAACTCAATCCTTTCTTCAACACCTTCAAGCAAGCCCTCAAAACACATTTCTTTAAAATGGCCTACCCCACATCTACCACACTCTAACTCTCTCAGTCAACAACCTTTTCCACAGCCCTACCTTATGTGTCCCTCCCCCACCCTTTAGATTGTAAGCCTTTGGCAGGGCCTCCCCCCTCCCTAGTGTGTCCTTCTTAATCTTGCAACCCCAGCAATGACACCATTCTCATGGACTAACTCGGGCTTGTTTGCCGGGTCTCTGTAAACCGCATTTTATACCCTGATTGCATGTACAGTATAACCTTGTGCTATGTCGTATAACCGTTTTCTACCTCTGTCTGACACCGCTTGTTGCAATGTATGTATCCCTATTTATCGTCAAGCGCTGCATAATATGTTGGCACTTTATAAATACAATAAATAATAATAATTAGGATAATTCATTTTGGCTGTGCGAAATCTAATGTGTGAATATAGCTAAGGGCAGGGATGTTGAAATATACTGTAGTTTTCAAGGGCCTAGGTCCTCACAAAATTCCTCCATCACAAATTAATTGATGGGACTGAATCAGGAGATGTGTGGTTCTTCATGTAGAATGCACATTTTTCCATTTCTCAGTCCATCCCAAACACCTCTGGCTTAGGGGTATTTTCACACCAAACATGTTTTGATTCAGTTCTTACATTGCAAGGTATGTAGGTGACCCAGAACAACCTGGAAGGTATAAAGCGCTAAAAGAGACCAAAAAGCCCTGTATTAAAAAGCAATGCTAAATGTAATTTTGCCTTCTTAAAACAGAAGGTATTTGAGATAATTATGCTGTAAGTGAGCAACTGTGGTTTCCCATGATGCATCACTCCCAAATATACAAATCATCTCTTCATGCCCTTAGAAAGCAAGACTGCACATCCAGAACTGCTGGTGTATAGTGAACCTGTAGCTAATACAGAGCCACACCAGTCCTTTATTGAGCCACACTAAAATACATACAGTTTTGGACTTGTTGGTCCTAATCAGTGCATGAAATCATGAATTAATATGGCCCTGTAGGATAGGGATTGGACCAGTGCTATGGAATAGTCAGACAGCTCAGAATGACCCAGAACCACCTGAAAGGTATAAGGCTCCCTGCACACTGCAAATCCGTTTTCCGATTCCGATTCCGTTTCCGATTCCGATTCCGTTTCCGATTTTCCTTGAATACATTCAACAGAAAAACGGATCAAAAAACGCAGCATGCAGTTAAGATTAAAAATCTGAATCGGAATCGGATGTAAAAACAGATTAAAAAGCGGAATCGGAATCTGAAATGCATGCAGTGTGCAAGAGGCCTAAAGGAGTTTTAGGCTCCCTGCACACTGCAAATCCGTTTTCCGATTCCGATTCCGATTCCGTTTCCGATTCCGATTCCGATTCCGTTTCCGATTTTCCTTGAATACATTCAACAGAAAAACGGATCAAAAAACGCAGCATGCAGTTAAGATTAAAAATCTGAATCGGAATCGGATGTAAAAACAGATTAAAAAGCGGAATCGGAATCTGAAATGCATGCAGTGTGCAAGAGGCCTTAAAGTGAACCAAGCACCATTTTTAGCACCCAATGCATCTCAACAGCACATTAAACATGCATGCCAACAATGTGTCTCATTATTAAAAACGTTTACCTCTTACTTTTACATTTTAAAAGATCAGCAGAGGCCTTTACTTCCTCCTACTTCCCAGCCGTGCCTAACCGCAGACATTTCAGACTGATAAGGACTGCTGCCATTATTTTATTGCACCTATTGGCAAAAAGCTTTCATCAGCAAGGGGGTGGAGATATTGGTCACCATGCTTTAAAAAGTTTACAGAAGTCACAGATGCTATCTTCACACCTTTCCTGTTGTTAAATAGTGGGCAGCTAGAAGAAGAGGGGAGAACATGCCAGCTCCTATAGCTATTTGAAACCAGGAAAAAAGTGGTGCTTGGTTCCCATAAAGGGAATCAGAGAGGAAAAAATAAAGCAGTTATGCATACCTGGGGCTTCCTCCAGCCCCATACGGGCTGATCGATCCCACGCCTCCGTCCTTCTCTGCCCGCAGCTACGAGAACCGGCTCTACGCTGATCCGTCAGTCGGAGCCAGTCTAAGCGTAGCAGAGGTGCTCTCTTTGCGTATCTCTGCAGCAGTGTATGGAGAGATACGTAGAGGGCGCAATTCTCCTGCGTAGCCCGGCTCCGATGCCGTCAGCGACGAGAGCCGTTCTCGTAGTTGCGGGCAGCGGTGGATGGCGGCGTGGGATCGATCAGCGCGTATGGGGCTGGAGGAAGCCCCAGGTATGTATAACTGCTTTTTCATTTTTTTAGATAAGGTTCCTCTCTGCTTCCCTTTAAAAGAGGCCAAAAAGTCCTAAGTCCGATGTTCTAATCTAAGTGAAGCTGAGTGCAGGAACAACCAATCATAAGCAAGTCTTTGGCAGTAAAATGAATCTGGAGAAATAAGCTTTAATCTGTGACTGGTTGCTAATTATGATTGCACCTTTAGATCGTTTTATTTACTCAAGTCCTAAAATAATGTTATTTAGCCTCGCAATACATATTTTGACCTTAGATATATTTTTCATTTTGGCGTACATTTGTATGTTAAACACAGCTGTCTCAGTAGCTAGCAATGCCAGCCTCTCTTTCTTTCCTTTTCCCTGTATTTTACTTGTGATTGGTTTTGCTAAAGCCAAACATATGAAATGGGAAAACAATGGAAGCTTTCACATGTGAGTAGCCATTCAAATGCAAAAAAACCTGCACAGTCTGGTTAACTTGTATAATTGATCACTTAACTGTCAGTCATTGTTACTATCTCAATGCTAAAGTACCCCACTGTTTCTTCATTTGTGGGCTAGGTTATGTATTTTAAAATGGGCTGTGGGTATATATTTTAGAACAGTCGGGGCCAATCACAATTCTTCTGTGTGTGGGTTATTTTATTCCTCTTATTACAAACCTGACTTTTATGACTATTGCAGAAATAAAAAAAAAAAGTACAATATCAGCGATCAATGAAGAGAAAGACAGGTGATGGCATCTTAATAACTGTCAGTCTAATTTACTGATAATGTGCCATCTGTATTCTGCCATGTGGTGGAGAAGAAATCTAAGTTACAGAAATAAGTTTCAAGTGATCCTAAAGGGAACCATAAAATAAAGGCTTCCCAGATCCTCCTACAGCCTAATGTTCCAGCATTGGATCTCTTTATACCTATCTAACTCAGAAAATTGAATAGGCTTCTTCTGGCCATGAGTGCAGCCATGAATGAACGCATCTGGACTGGGTATGCGTAAGTGTAGGTCCACGCATGTCCAGCAGAGAGAAGTAAGCACAGAGGGGTACAGATGAGGACACGGGGACATACGGAACACAAAGGGGGATGGAGGAGGACAAATAGATGCAAAGGTGGATGGAGGAGGACCCAGGAGACAAACAGGGCAAAAAGAGAGGTCGGAGAAGGACACAGGGCGGCACAGAGGAGGACACAGGGACAAACCGGGCACAAAGGGGGATGGAGGAGGACAAAGGGTGGGACACAAAGGTGGAAGGAGGAGGACACAGGGAATAAATTAGGACCTAAGGGGACACAAAGGTGAAAGGAGGAGGATGCAAAGAGGACAATAGAGGACACAGTGGGACACAAAGGGGCATGGACGAGGACACAAGGGGGGCAATACAGGACACAGGACTACACAAAGGGGCATGGAGGAGGACACAAGGGTGGCAATACAGGACACAGGACTACACAAAGGGGCATGGAGGAGGACACAAGGGGGACAGAGGCAGACACATGGAGGACAGAGAAGGACACCAGGGGGACAGAGATGGATACATGGGGGACACAGGAGTACACAAGAAGGACACAGGGGGACACAAGAGGTAGAAGGGGGACACAAGAAGTACAAGAGGGACATAATAATCAGTGGGAGAACATCCACAAGATGCCCCTGCACCTACCATTAAGTATATTTTTTCCCCTGGTTGTTGTCCTCTAAACCTAGGTACGTCTTCTGGTCAGGAGCGTCAGAAGTACAAAAAATATGATAACTTTATTGACAAAAATACCAAAAAATTAAATTCAGTGAAAACTGAGAAAAGGTATGAGGACATTCTAATTTCCGTAGTTTTCCCTGGAAATTGGAAAGACACTTATCGGAAAGTGGAAATCCGTCAGAATCGGAAATTCTGACATCCCTACTCAGTATGGATGTTCATAGCTCAGTGTCAGACACTCACTGATTACAATTCTGAAAGAGTGGTCAGATTGGGCTGCTCCTCAGATCACCCTCTGAAGAGTGTTTCCAACTTATGTCACCCACCCTCTGAAAATGGATAGCCTACAGAATAAGTAACATCATACAGATGAGTTGTCATAATTAGGGCTGGTCTCTGAAGTGATAATGGGTGTTTAACACCTGTAGGTGGTAACTCTTCACCGGGAATGACCTAGATCTGATGAGTCACATCTATATTAAGGTAGTGAAGACATCGTATTTACAGCAAGGCACGCATGTCTATAAAACACCACACCTTCTCAGCAGCCTGGAGCCTGTCAATACACATGTTAACTGTCTTGACTGATGTCCTTGCCCTGTGTACTTTCAACTCTGTATGTTGAATTTGGTCAGAAAAAGCAGTAAAACTTGTAAGTCATTTATATGTACGCTTTGTTTCCAGCAGAGGACTGGTTGTGTAAGCTATAGCTGCTGGTACACTACAAATTCTGCTATGCTCCATCGATAGGCTCCATGCTGTGCCTGACTTAACCTTTCATTAGGTAACATACTGTTGTGTATAAACTGACAGGTGCTTCTGGACCTCTTTTTCCCAAATAACATTCTAGGTGAAGTCCACACAATGCTCTCTTCCTCTTATTTGAGGTTTATGTTGTATTGGCTTTTAACTTTACTGAATACAACTCTGCTGAATGGTTGGTTTCTTGGCTTTGGTAGGATGTCATCTTATCAGCTGCTGCTATATGCTAGATTCTCTTCAACTGAGACGATTTTGGACAAGACTCTAGCATGGGTACGCCTGGCCCCAAATATCGTTTAGTGATCAGTTACACAAGCTTATTGTGCTCTAAATACAACAACAAAGCATTTTTAAGGCACCATAAGACCCAAAGTGCATAGGCTAGTCTCAGATCAAAACATAGTTGGGGCATGTGATGTGTTACAGGGGAAAATTTACCTGAAAAGATGAAATGGGTGGCTTTTCAGTTTTTATTTAAATGCCTCGCGGTTGGAGCTGTCTTGACTGGGCGTGGAAAGGCATTCCAAAGGGTAGGGGAAGCATGACATAAGGCTCTGGCTCCAAAGAACTCTGGGGGTGGTCAAGATATTAGAGCCTGTTGAGCTGAGATTGTGGGAGGTGTGAGGCAGTTGCAACAAGTGTTTTCGGCATTCAGGCCATGATCATGTAGAGATTTGAGTGTTAGTATGCTAATTTTGAAGAGGATTCTCCATTTTATGGGTAGCCAGTGAAGTGAGCAAAGTATTGGTGTCATGTGGCAATAGTGGTCTTGGCTTGTTAACAGCCTTGCAGTACCATTCTGTACTAGTTGCACATAGTGAAGATCTTTATTTGGGTCTTTATTTAGAAGTCCTGCATAGACCGCATTGCAATAGTCTAACCGTGATGTGATAAAGGTGTGAACGGGGGTTGGAATATCCTCTGATGGTATGAGGTGCTTCATTTTTGCAATATTCCTTAGGTGAAAGAAGGGAATGTTTCATAACAGTTGAAATTTGATTCATTCTTGAAGTTTAATTCCCCTCTTACTTCAGCACTACCATTGCCATTACCTGTCCAGCTAAACACTGCACACTCATGCGCAATCTACTGGTGGTAACTATGGTGTTTTTTTATACAAGGTTCCTGCTGAACACCAGTGGTTGCAGGAATGAGGGACACCAAGACCAATTATTTTACAAATAGACTTGGGCCACAGTTATTTTGCAAGGGGGACACAGGGGCCCATATTGTTTTAAAAGGGGCCACATGTGCAATAAGGGCCTGTACACACTGCTGCGCTTGCGCTGCGTTTTTAAAAACGCATGCGTTTTTAAAATCGCAAGGTCTTTTGAAAAAGAATGAAAATCGTGATGACTTGTACACACTGGTGCGATGCGTTTTTAGAAAAACGCAATCGCAGTGCCTGCTGCGCTTTTTTAAGTGCAGCGCATGAAAAACGCATGCGCTTGCGTTTTTGCCTGCGTTTTTCAGAAGTCAGTGTCCCAGAAGACTCTGCAATCTCCTGATTCCTGTTGAAATGTAAACTAGAAAAAAAACAAAGGATTCTTTAGCCAATCAGCAATTACAAGAAAAACGGAAACGCACAAAAAACGCAGGCAAAAGCGCATGCGTTTTTAAAACTACATGCACTTTAAAAACGCATGCGCTTGCGATTTTGCTTGCGTTTTTCAGTGTGTACAGGCCCTAAGGGTCTGTTTCCACTACACGCAGATTGGATGCAGAATGGATGCAGAAAAACGGACTCCAATGAATTCCTATATAGGGCTGCTAAAATCCGGATCCGGGAGATACCCGGATAGTTGCTATCCGGATATCTCCCAGTAAACCTGTGCGGGGTGGGGGTCAATCTTGCCTGTCTGACATCTTCTTCGTCCGTCCCTGGCGCCTCCCACGATGCGGTCCACGTGCATCACGTGACTACAAACACTTCCTCCTTCAACCCGGAAGGAGGAAGTGTTTGTAGTCACGTCACGTGACCGCCGCGTGGACCGCATCGTGGGCCTGTTTCCACTAAACGCAATTTTTCTGATGCAGGTTTTCCCATAGGCATTCATTGGAGTCAGTTTTTCTGCATCCAATCTGCGTTTAGTGGAAACAAGCCCTAATTGTTTCAAAGGGCACCATAGGTCCACAGTTACAGTATTTTAAAAAAGGAAACACAATTGTTTTGCAAAAGTTAACTGGAGCCACACTTGTTTTAAAGGGGAACACTGTGCTACTACTGTTATTGTGAAGGTTAATATTGAGCACATTTGTGCGTAATTGTGCGTTACTGTTATAGCAAAGACTAATATTGTGCACATCTCCGCACAATTTCTGCCTGCAGATTTAGCAAGGGTAAGGAAAATGAGGTAGTTTTGCAAAGCAGTCCGCAGGGGGACGACCACTTGTTACTTTATTAGAGCAACGTGCGTTACTGTAATAACATATGCATTGCTGTTGTAATACATTATTGTAATAGAGAGGCCGGCAGCAGCCTGTATTTTGTCCAAGGGGGTTTAGACAGGCTTGAAAAAGGAGCTAGGCTCCGAAACATTGCTGTGATGTCCAATACCCCGATCAGTAAAAAGAACACACAAATACTGGATGGTGCTAGCCTCTCTGTTTACAATACTGTGTTGGCTCCATGGTGCAACTGGGAACTGCCTGAGCATATCCACTTGTTGTACAGGTTGAGTGCATTCCACGCTTGATCATTACTGCTGTTTTAATATATAGCGTAATGTTTATTACCATTACAAAGTGCGCATCTATCTTAGTTCATGAGTTATCTCTACTTATTAATTTATCTCATGAAATAGAGTTCAAAAGTAAGGCCCCTTTCACACTAGCACATTGTGTTACCATGTTTTGCCACAGGGTAACACTACGCCAGTGTAAGTCTATGGAGCATTTAATACCTGGCGTGGTGCGATGCGCCGGAAGTCGCAAATTTGACGCACGGGCAACACCGTGTTAGGGGCCGGCTTGCCCGGTGACGTGCAGTGACCGTAAGCCGAGTAAGTCTATGGCGAAGCAGCTTTTTAAAAATTTTCGGCATTCGCGCTGCGGCATACATGCGCGGAAGCAAATTTTTTCAATACTCTTCCGCGCAATTCTAATTCCAGCCATAGTAAGTGAGCACTAGAGAACCTCACTTCCTGTCTGGCTTGCAGCCAAAAGGGAGATTACCGTGCATTGCCGTGGTAATCTCCAAAGGCTATTTTTAGTTCTGCAGTGTGATGCGACTTCGCAATGCAGCGATTTGCCACCGCCGGTTAGAAGTATAAATCCGGCCTAAAGCTTTGTGATTCAATCCCCCTGCCACTTATAATTTATAACAAGTATAATTATAAATTATGTGTACAACATACCAAGTATTTTAATCAATGAAAATTATACAGAATAAGGCTGTATTGATAATGCACTGATACTTGTTGCCCATGCCCTGTGGTATTCTTTAAATATTTTGTGTTTTTTTTAAGAAGAAACATGCTGTAAAAATATTAAGAAACACTTCGGAGTAATCTGCGAAAATGTCAGATTATGATTATTTATATAGCGCTGACATTTTCCCCAGCACTTTACAGAGTACGTTGAACAATTCTGACACTAACTGTCCCTCAGAGAAGCTCTCCATATGCTATTCAAATCAAAATCCAATGTCCATATAGTCATTGAAGGCCAGTTGGGGGATAAATCCAATCATTTATCGTTTTTTGTAATGTGGGACAAACATGTCAGTTTTATATAAATATATAATAATAATGAAAACTCTCATATGTTCTTAACATCTTCACACTGTGGAATTAAATCACAAAATGTATTTCATGAATTATGCTGCTTGCTTAGTGTAGTTCTTAGTTTTATTGGGAAAATATTTTACATACACGTATAAACCCAAAAAAATCCAAAATTGATCCTTTCAAGGGGTAGATTTGATTGAATAAAAAGCATATAGGATAAATAACAAACAGTTGCCATCAAAATGATGATATAACAAGAAAAGCATTACAAAATTCAGACATGAAATACAGTACAGCTCAGTTGTATTACTCCAGTGGCAAAGCTTGACATTAATTTAAGATAATAAATGCAGGCATAGGCCCTGATTACCCAACCAATCTAGAAAAGCTATTAAATAAAGTAGTAGGGGAAAGGCATGTATTTTAAAAGGGCACTATGGTGAAAAATTTTACAATTTAAAATATGTGCAAACATCAACAAATAAAATGAGCCATAAATTACTTTTCTCCTATGTTGCTGTCACTTACATTAGTTAGTAGAAGTCTGATAGAAGTGACAGATTTTGGACTAGTCCATCTCTTCATAGGGGATTCTCATTAACCACTTGACGACCAGGGGATTTTTCAGTGATCGGTGCTGCGTGGGCTCTGCAGCCGATAAGGAGTGCAGCAGGGCGATCAGACTACCCCCCTTTTTCCCCACTAGGGGGATGTCCTGCTGGGGGGTCTGATCGCCGCCGGCTGCATTTGCTTAGCGGGGGGGGGGCTCTTCAAAGCCCCCCTCCGCAGCGTTCTCCGCCGTCTTGCCCGCTCCCTCCCTCTCCCTTCCCCTCTGAGCGGCACAGGACGGATATCCGTCCTGCGCCTGATAGGATAGGCTTCTGCCTATCAGATGCCGGCGATCCCCGGCCAATCAGAGGCCGGGGATCGCCGATCTACGTCACGGCGCTGCTACGCAGCAGCGCCGTATGATGTAAACAGCGGGGATTTCTTCCCCGCCTGTTTACATTTTGCCGGCGAGCCGCGATCGGTGGCTCTCCGGCTGTTCACAGAGACACCCTCCGTGAACTGACATGGAAACCCTCAGACAACCCAGACAACCAGTGGTCGTCAAGAGGTTAAGAAATCCCCGCTGTTTACATCATACGGCGCTGCTGCGCAGCAGTGCCGTAAGGCAGATCGGCGATCCCCGGCCTCTGATTGGCCAGGGATCACCGGCCTATGATAGGCTGAAGCCTATCCTTCAATGCGCAGGACGTATATCCATCCTGCGCAGCTCACAGGGGGAGGGAGGGAGAGGGACGGAGCGCAGAGAACGCTGCGGAGGGGGGCGTTGAAGAGCCCCCCCGCAAAGCGCAGCAAGCCGGCGGCGATCAGACCCCCCCAGCAGGACATCCCCTAGTGGGGAAAAAAGGGGGTAAGTCTGATCGCCCTGGCATAATCCTGATCTGTGCTGCGGGCTGGAGAACCCACGCAGCACAGATCAGACAGAAATCCACTGGTCGTCAAGTGGTTAAGGCTTTTATTCTTTTTGAAGATATTCCCTTAAAAAGCATTTAAACAATGATGCTGGCCAGCTTCCCTGCTTGTTACACAGTTTTTTGCCATTCACTAAGTGCTTTTGAAAATAATAAAATCCCTGAGAATCCCCTATAAAGAGATGGACTAGTCCAAAACCTGTCCCTTCTGTCAGATTTCTACTACCTACAGCAACATAGGAGAAAAGTAATTTATGGCTCATTTTACTCTGGAAAAAAACGTACTTCTTATATGTTTATGTTTGCACCTATTTAAAATTTTAAAATTTTTCGCCATAGTGCCCCTTTAAGTCCAACTCAAACTTTTTGCAAAGAATACATGTGGTATAATGGACTCAATTTATTGGTATCAAAAGTAAAAATGACTGCATCTTTACATGCCAAGACAGTCAATATCAACGAAAAGTGCAAGAATATAAGCCTCCCAACACATACTGTATGAGATTATACACCCTGAGATTAACAGCAGGGCATGGGCCATATGCAATTCACTTTTTCGCCTGGGTTTTCTCCTAGGAGATAATTTTTCATCTTCAAATTACAAAAACTTTCCAGCTCTTTTCAACTAAAAAAGTACCAAAAAGTAAATGAAGAAGTACTATCAAAATTATTTTAAGCATTTTCTTGCTTTGTGATGGCTTACAATGCATTTTATTGACAAATTTAAAATATCACCCAGGAGAAAATTCAGGAGAAAAAGTGAATTGCATATGGGCCCATGTATTATAATACATACTTTTATAAAACTAGGAATATAGAGATTAAAGTAAAATAAGATTGATAAAAAAAAATCAGCCAGATACTTACCTAAGGAGAGGGTAGGCTCTGGGTCCCATAGAGCTCTCCTGCTCCTCTCATGATCGCCGCGTTCCAGCGATGACTCTCTTGGTAGCAGTATTTCACCAATTGGTCAAATACTGCTTTCTGTTGCTGAAGGAGGCTTCGGAAGTCTTTAGGAGCTTGAGTGTTCCCAAAGATAGGCAGCTCCCTACTGCACCTGCACTAGCGCCTTCTCTCACACGCTCACGCATGCGCAGTAGGGAGCCGTCCTTCTTCAGGGGCACTTGGACTTCCGCAGAGTTCCGAAGCCCCCTGAGGCCAGGGATTCAAACAGGGAGCTGGCGCTTAAACGGGGGGGGGACCGTGAGAGGAGCAGGAAGGCTCTATAGGACCCCGAGCCTTCCCTCTCCTTAGGTAAGTATCTGCCTGATTTTTTTTTCTATCGATTCTCATTAGCTTTAATGTCAAGCTTTGCCACTGGAGTAATATAATTGAGTGGTACCGTATAAGCCTAGCGTGCCCCCTGCAAAAACTTGACCATACCCCGCCATGCAAACAGAGTGTGGCAGCGGCATACATTACCTGTCAGCGGAGATAGCGACACATCCTCTTCACTCCTCTCTTCAGCCGCACTGTAGAGTGTAACTCCTTGCTGATGCAGGTCACATGACATGCAGAGACAGGAAGTGCAAGAAGTTACACTGTACGGCACGGCTGAAGAGAAGAGTGAAGAGGACGTGTCGCTAGCTCTGCTGTCAGGCAATGTATGACGCTTCCGCTGCCACTCTGCATCTCACAACAGGTAGGCCCCCTTAACCCCCGAGCCTCCCCTACTGTTACTCCCCTGCCCTGGCGCTGTCCTTGAGGTATTGGTACTCCATATCAATTGTTATGATTAGAGTGCATGAGGGAGCCCAATGTACAACTCACCCTGGGGCCCTGGTTGCTTAGCTACGCCACTGAATTTAAATATATGCCTGAGTAGCCTCCTGACTCGTATTGCCCCCCCTCCCAGGAAAGAGACAAGAATTTAATAAACCCTGCAGTTCACAGCTATTCCTCTTTATTAGCATACACTTCTATAAACCCGCACTGACCTGATTTTTTTTTCTGTGTTGCTATCAAAAGCATTATATTGCTGTGAATGGGGAGCTGTTACCTGATTTCAATGCCCATTTCTGGGAAAGGCTCCTATTTGTGAGAGAAAATTGCAGAGATAACTGCAAGTTTTCTGACAGGGTAGAGGCCCATTTATCTATGTAGTGCATTCATAAATAACATAAGCTTGATTCATTGTTGTGTTGAAAAATCTCAAATCCCGATATTAAAAAATAGTTACACACTTTGATGGAACAATAAATTTTAATGGCACTCCATCAAAATTTGTCTGTCTCTGGTGAAGTAGGAAAATGTTAGCTCTATGAGGGAGCGAGCGGCACTTACTAATGCAGACAATAACTCCTGCTGAAGGCTCTTTGCAGCTGCAGACCCCAGAGCACAGAGAATGTATCACAGCAAACTGTCACTTACAACTCAGGCCGGAAAATTGTTGTTTCTTGTGGTGTTACTACAGGAAAATCACCTCTCCGGGGTTTGCTGGCTGCTGCCAAATAAATGACAGCTTAATTTATGCCATTCTAAAGCTACATTACCGAGCCATTCAGACTCGCAGCTAAGAGCACTCCACGTTGGAGCAGCGCGCCGCTGAAAGAGCAACAGGTTACAGTGCCGGGCTCGTTTAAGTGACTGAAAAACCTGGTAATGTCTCACTAACAAAGGTCATGAATGCAAGCTGGCAAAATAGTCTCAGGGAAAGAAAAAAAAGAAAGGCTGAAATTGCAAAGCTGAAGATGCTGCCGGCTAGCACACGGACTACATAGCATACCTTGCGTATACATCTATATAATACTAGAACTAGACTGGATAACCTGGATGCAAAGATGGAGTATTGTTCATATCATAAACATCAGCTAGTATTTTAAATATAGTTGATATATTTATTATTATTTATTTATTTATTTATTGTATTTATAAAGCACCAACATATTACGCAGCGCTGAACATTAATTTAGGTTACAGACAATATTTAGGGGTGACATACAGCGATATGATAATACAGGAATACAAGAAAACCAGATCACACAGCACAGTATGAGTACCAGGTAATGCTTAGTCAGTCACTGGAGGGGAGCATGGAGATTAGGCAAGTTAGGTTCACTCAAATGCATAGCATGGTTGCACAGTAATGGAGGTGCATGATCAGGTAGGACACAAAAGGAGGAGGACCCTGCCCAAAGGCTTACAATCTAGAGGATATAGGTATATTAAATATAGTGGCTATGGGGGACTATAAGGGGATTATGATTGTATACCACTCTACTGATATACATTGCTGTGCTGATATATACTGAATTATTACTATTAATACTATAGATTTTTTTGTGTGCAAGTCTGAGTACATAATATACAGAGGTGATAAACAGCAAAAATATGACAATAACTAATGTAAATTGTGAAGGTCTGTACACATGCTAGGTTGCAGTTGCCTTTGGGTGACATCAGTGGGCTGAGGCTGTAGAGAGGCAGAGGCAGCCTAAAGGCTGACAATCATGGGCAGATTTGAGGCAAGGCCACAAAGGCCATGGCCTAGGGCACAAGGAAGCAAGAGGCGGTCAGTGGGCTGGCACGCTAAGGCAGTTAAACTGAAAAACATGTAAACTGCAGCAGTCACACACCCAGTCCACGGCCACCCTGCTTCCATAGGGGCAAGCAGTGGAGCATCCAGCACAGAATGGGGGGAAGCACAGTACCAGGGAATTAGAAAGGATGGGGAGAACAAGATGAAAGCACAGGACCAGGGGAACAAACGGGACTGGGGGGAGCACACAGGATGGGTGGTGCACAAGGCGGGGGGGTTGGGGGGAGGATGGGTTGGTGTCAGTGGGCCTTGGGTAGTAAACTGGCAAAATCCAGCCCTGCTGACAATACATTCTGTTGAGATGGGGGGGGGGGGGATGGATGATGGATCAGTGCAGGCGTGACGTCATGGTGGGTGGGTGGGGAGCCCATAGCTATCGGCCATCACTTGACCAAGTTGATCCGCCTGGTAGCTTGCTAGCTAGTTGGCGGTTGGGGGCTGCTATACACACACCGGATTATCGGCAACTTCAGCTGACTTTAATTTAGCGTGTGTAGGGCCCTGAGGAAGGATGAGAAATAATAGGAGAGACATTGTGAATTTACTATCTAAATATAAATAAAACAGATTCAAATAAAAAGAGTGTGTGTATCTATCTATCTATCTATCTATCTATCTATCTATCTATCTATCTATCTATCTATCTATCTATCTATCTATCTATCTATCTATGTCTATGCATTTATCTGTCTGTGTGTCTGGCTATCTGTCACTACTGAGTTGCAGCACCCAGTTAAGATGTATTTATTCATTCAAAATTTGTGAATTGAATATGTTGGATTGAAGAAAATAAATCTTCACAGGATGTTGAAATTCTTTTTTTTCTTATTCTCATCTATGCTGGTTGGAGCGTTGTATGCTTCACACTTTATACAATACTGACTACCCCTAAATTTGGATAAGTATGTGACTTAGATGTATAAGACGTTTAAAGAAAGTCTGAAGCGAAAATATTTTTAAAAAAAGATACATTACTGTACAGCACTTACTTTTATCACGCTGTCTGCCCCATTACCGCCGCTCACAGCCCTTTACTTCTTATTTTATATCATTTAAAAAAATGTATCACTTCCTGTTTCTGGGTCGCAGCTCTAGCCTGGATAATTTATTGTAATGAGGTGCTCCCATCCTTCCCCCACACACAATAGCAATCTGTAATTGCATGGCTAAACATACATTTCTATAAATTAGGCAGGGATGCTCGGATGTGCCTCATCCACGAATTCGGCAATCCGCGTGGTTGCAAAAAAAAATCCGCATTCGGCCCCGCCGCATGCGGATTTTCCTCCGCGTCCACGCAACCACGCGGATTTTCTGCCGTGAATGGCGTAATCACGCGTGGATTCCCACCCGGAGGCGGATTTTCTTTTAACGTTAATAACAAAGCCCCCATACATGCTACAATCCCCCAAATTGCATGGTTTATCGAGGTGATAAGGGGCAACATAACTTCAACATAAAAAATTCCCCCAAATTTTTTTTTTCTAGAGAAAATGGATTTTAAAGTGAAATCAACACTTTAAATGGGGCTATTAATTGGTAATAAGTGGTTTTAAAAAGGGATATACGCGTTAAGCAATCAAAGAGGTGAAGGCGAGTTCCAATGGCACTTGGCGGCGAAGGTACCGCTGGAGGAGGATGAGTGGCTGACGCCAAAAAGGCCCCAGAGAGGTTTTTGTAATTTGTTTTTTTTTTGTTTTTTTTTGCAGCAATTAGCAATGACATCGCAGCAGAGTTGTCAGTGGACACGGGCAGTGTGAACGCAGAGTGCAGTGGTGGTAGCGACTGAGTCAGGAGAAGGACTATGCGGGCGGTCAAGTTCAGCAGCACAGAAGGACCACGGCAACATACTGGTAGTAGTAGTAGCAGCACAGCGTCATAGTGCTGGCCAAAAAATTAAATGCACCCGGTGACCCGGGCAGTGATAACGCAGACAGAGTGCATTGGTGGTACCGTGGTAGCGACTGAGTCAGGAGGAGGAGGAGGACAAAGCGGGCGTTCAGTTCAGCAGCAGCAGCAGCACAGAAGGACCATGGCAACATACTGGTGGTAGTAGTAGCAGCACAGCGTCATAGTGCTGGCCAAAAAATTAAATGCACCCAGTGACCCGGGCAGTGTGAACGCAGAGTGCAGCAGCGGGAAGCGACTGAGTCAGGAGGAGGAGGACAATGCGGGCGGTCAGTTCAGCAGCAGCAGCACAGAAGGACCATGCCAACATACTGGTGGTAGTAGTAGTAGCACAGTGTCATAGTGCTGGCCAAAAAATTAAATGCACCTGGTGACCCGGGCAGTGATAACGCAGACAGAGTGCATTGGTGGTACCGTGGTAGCGACTGAGTCAGGAGGAGGAGGAGGACAAAGCGGGCGTTCAGTTCAGCAGCAGCAGCAGCACAGAAGGACCATGGCAACATACTGGTGGTAGTAGTAGTAGTAGCACAGTGTCATAGTGCTGGCCAAAAAATTAAATGCACCCGGTGACCCGGGCAGTGTGAACGCAGACAGAGTACATTGGTGGAAGCGACTGAGTCAGGAGGAGGAGGACAATGCGGGCGGTCAGTTCAGCAGCACAGAAGGACCATGGCAACATACGGGTGGTAGTAGTAGCAGCACAGCGTCATAGTGCTGGCCAAAAAATTAAATGCACCCGGTGACCCGGGCAGTGATAACGCAGACAGAGTGCATTGGTGGTACTGTGGTAGCGACTGAGTCAGGAGGAGGAGGAGGACAAAGCGGGCGTTCAGTTCAGCAGCAGCAGCAGCAGCACAGAAGGACCATGGCAACATACTGGTGGTAGTAGTAGCAGCACAGCGTCATAGTGCTGGCCAAAAAATTAAATGCACCCGGTGACCCGGGCAGTGTGAACGCAGACAGAGTACATTGGTGGAAGCGACTGAGTCAGGAGGAGGAGGACAATGCGGGCGGTCAGTTCAGCAGCACAGAAGGACCATGGCAACATACTGGTGGTAGTAGTAGTAGCACAGCGTCATAGTGCTGGCCAAAAAATTAAATGCACCCAGTGACCCGGGCAGTGTGAACGCAGAGTGTAGTAGCGACTGAGTCAGGAGGACAAAGCGGGCGGTCAGTTCAGCAGCTCAGAAGGAGGACCATGGCAACTTACTGGTAGTAGTACCATAACACCAAAAAATTAACCAAGGTAGGCACTAGGCAGGTAGTAAGTTAACTGTCTTTATAAAGGCAGGCATAGTTAACAACAGCACATGCAGCAGCCACTTCATGTCCCCCTGTGTCCGACAATAGGGGCCAGGAACTCACCTTCCACCCAAGCCTGGTTGATTTTCAGGAAGGTGAGTCTGTCCACAGAGGCGTGGGAGAGCCGAGAGCGCTTCTCTGTGACCACGCCACCGGCCGCACTAAAGCATCTCTCTGAGAGGACACTGGAAGGAGGGCAGGATAGGAGTTCCAGGGCGTACTGGGAAAGCTCGCTCCAGATGTCCAGTCTCTTGACCCAGTACTCCAAGGGGTCCACGGGCTGTCGGTGTCATTGAGCCCGCTGGATGACCCCATATAGTCAGACACCATGGTGGTCAGTCGTTGCTTGTGCTGGTTGGTGGTGGATGCTGTGGCGGGCACCTCTGTTCTGGGCTGCTGCACTGCATACAGGCTCTTGCTTAGGCTCTTCAGGTCTCCGGGGCGCCAGTTGCTGCTGCTGCTGCTGGTGCTGGTGGTTGTTGTTGTGCTGCTAGTGGCAATGGCAGGCACCTCTTGCTGGCTTGGCAGAGCAGTTACAGTGGGGGTGGAAGGCTGGGGGAATGCTTCCAGTAGTCTGCGCACAAGGGCCTCCTTCAACTCCCTTGTGCGTTGCTCGGTGGTGGATGGCGTCATTAAGTCTCCCAGCTTCCCCTTCAGACGGGGATCAAGCATCAAGGTAATCCAGATGTCCCCTCTTGAACGCATCTGGATCACCCGGGGGTCCCTGCGAAGGCAGCGCAACATGTGCACAGCCATGGGAAACAAGTGGGCCCTGCCAGCAAGATCTTCCTCGTCCTCGCCATTGTCCCATAACGCATGCCTGTCCTCTTCCTGTGCCATGTCGTTGTCCTCCTCAAACCGCCATCCACGTACAACGCCTGCTGCACTCTGCTCCTCCTCCTCCTCCTTATTCAGGTTAGGGACCTCCAACTCTTCCACTACCTTTTGTGAGCCCTCCTCTGAGCTGGACTGTGCTGCCATCTGCTCCTGTTCTTCCAACTGCCTCAGGGCTTCATCCCCACGCTCAATTAAATTGTCCATTGCCTGCTCCAGTAGACAAACCAAGGGCACCCACTGGCACACAGGGGCCTGCTCCTCACTGACCATCTTGGTTGCCTCCAGGAAGGGACTCAGCACCAGGCATACTTGCTGCATCAGTGTCCACTGAGTGGCAGTAATCATGGGGACTTGCTGGTTGCTGGGGACACTTGGGTCTAGCATGTAGGCCCTAAGAGCCAACCTGTGCTGACACAGCCGCTCCAACATGGCCAGAGTCGAATTCCAGCGAACTGGCATGTCGATGATCATCCGGTGTTGTGGCCTTCCATACTGCTGCTGTAAGGTGGACAAGAGTGCAGAGGCAGTGGCTGACAGGCAGAAAAAGCGTACCACCGCCCGGGCATCCTGCAGCAGCTCGCTCATCCCCTGGTAGGTGCGCAAGAAGCGCTGCACCACAAGATTGAGCACGTGGGCCAAGCAGGGGATGTGCTGGAGGTTTCCCTGCTGCACTGCTGCCACCAGGTTGGCCCCGTTATCGGCTGCCACATACCCCATTTCCAGGCCTCTGGGGGTCAGCCACCTCCGCTCCTGCTTCCTGAGGGCGGCCAGGACGTTGGTGGCCGTAAGCCTCTCCTTCCCCAGGGTCACCAATTTTAAAAGGGCTTGGCAGTGTCGAGGCTTGGCGCTGCTGCTGCCGAGGCGGGCTTGCTTTCCGGGTGCAGAGGGAGTGTCGTGACAGGACCCTTCTGCATCCCCCCTGATCCCGCGTGGTGGCACCACTAGCTGGGCTGATGCGCTCTTGTCCTCCCTCCCTTCCATCAGTGTCACCCAGTGGGCCGTAAAGGACAGGTAGCGACCTGTCCCAAATCTGCTACTCCACGAGTCCATGGTCACGTGGACCCGCTTGCCCACAGAGTAGTCCAGGGAACGGGCCACGTTTTCCACCACAAACTTGTGGAGTGCTGGGATCGCGCTCCTGCTGAAATAGTGGCGACTGAGGACTTGCCACTCGGGGATGCCAAATTGGAGCAGCGTCCGCATGGTGCTCCCCTCCTGCACCAGGGAGTAGGGAAGCAGCTGTGATGCCATGGCCCGGGCCAGCAAGCCATTTAGTTTGCGGATCCGCCTGTGGCTTGGAGGCAGAGGCTTGGTCAGACCCTGAAAGGTGTCGCTTAGCAGGGTCTGACGACGCTGGGATGCAGGGGAGACAGAGGAGAGAGACGAACACTGGCTGCCAGCCTCAATGTCTGTGTCCTGAGTAGCCGAGGTGGAAGAGCGCTTGCGTGCTACTACTGCTGCTGCTGTGGGGGATTCACGACCCTGAGGGAGGGATGCAGTGGCGGACATACGGCCGTGCAGGCCGTGCCGCCGCACGAGGGCCCCTGAAGTTCCGCTGCTTCAGGGGCCCATTAAGTATTGCAGGTTTTTTTTTATTTAATTTTTTTTTTTTATGTATTATTTTTTTAACCTGGGGGGCCCAACTCCTGTCCTCCCCCCTCACCTCGCCCCCCCCCCCCCTCATGCGGCGGGAGAGCGGAAAATACAAGAAGTCTCCGGCCGGGGCGGCAGCTGCCGCTTGGTCTCCAACTTGGAGACATATCGGAAACTAAGCAGCAGCTGCCTCTAGCGTCTGCTGCAGCCCCGGCCGGAGACTTCCTGTATTTTCTTCTCTCCCGCCGGCTGCAGCGCATACCGGGAGGGGGGCCCCGAGGTGAGTGAGGGAGGATAGGAGTCGGGCCCCCCACCCGGATAGCTACCCACCCGGCTACCTTACCCACCCACCCGGCTACCTACCCCGCTACCTAACCATCCACCCGGCTACCTACCCGGCTACCTAACCAGGCTACCTACCCACCCACCCGGCTACCTAGCTACCCACCCGGCTACCCAACCACCCTGCCGGCTATCTACCTGGCTACCTACCCACCCGGCTACCTAACCACCCTGCCGGCTATCTACCTGGCTACCTACCCACCCGGCTACCTACCCACCCACCCGGCTACCTAACCACCTTGCCGGCTACCTACCTGGCTACCTACCCACCCGGCTACCTAACCACCCTGCCGGCTATCTACCTGGCTACCTACCCACCTGGCTACCTACCCACCCGGCTACCTAGCTACCCACCCGGCTACCTAACCACCCTGCCGGCTATCTACCTGGCTACCTACCCACCCGGCTACCTAGCTACCCACCCGGCTACCTAGCTACCCACCCGGCTACCTAACCACCCTGCCGGCTACCTGGCTACCTACCCACCCACCTGGCTACCTACACACCCACCCGGCTACCTTACCCACCCGGCTACCTACCCCGCTACCTAACCATCCACCCGGCTACCTACCCGGCTACCTAACCAGGCTACCTACCCACCCACCCGGCTACCTAGCTACCCACCCGGCTACCTAACCACCCTGCCGGCTATCTACCTGGCTACCTACCCACCCGGCTACCTACCCACCCGGCTACCTAGCTACCCACCCGGCTACCTAACCACCCTGCCGGCTATCTACCTGGCTACCTACCCACCCGGCTACCTAGCTACCCACCCGGCTACCTAGCTACCCACCCGGCTACCTAACCACCCTGCCGGCTACCTACCTACCCGGCTACCTACCCACCCACCCGGCTACCTAACCACCCACCCGGCTACCTAACCACCCACCCGGCTACCTACCCACCCGGATACCTACCTACCCACCCGGCTGCCTAACCACCCGGCTACCTACCCACCCACCCGGCTACCTACCCACCCGGATACCTAACCACCCACCCGGCTACCTACACACCCACCCGGCTACCTACCTACCCACCAGGCTACCTACCTACCTACCCACCCGGCTACCTACCAACCCACCAGGCTACCTACCCACCCACCCAGCTACCTAACCACCCACCTACCCACCCACCAGGCTACCTACCCACCCGCCTACCCAGCCACCCACCAGGCTACCCACCCGGCTACCCAGCCACCCACCAGGCTACTTACCCACCCGGCTAAGGGCTACCTACCTACCCACCCGGCTGCCTACCTACCCACCAGGCTACCTATCCACCCAACCACCCATGGGAGCTGCGCGCCGGATGGAGGCTGGGACAGGAGGTCTGCTGCTGCAGGTGAGTAAATGTTTTTTTTTTATTATTTATTTTAGCAGGTGTATGTTCTGGGCAGGTCTGCCACATGATTGCGTGTATGTTCTGGGCAGGTCTGCCACATGATTGCGTGTATGTTCTGGGCAGGTCTGCCACATGATTGCATGTATGTTCTGGGCAAATTTGCTACACGATTGCATGTGTTTTCTGGGCAAATCTGCCGACATGATTGCACGTATTTTCTGGGCATATCTGCCGACATGATTGCAGGTATTTTCTGGGCATATCTGCCGACATGATTGCAGGTATTTTCTGGGCATATCTGCCGACATGATTGCACGTATTTTCTGGGCATATCTGCCGACATGATTGCACGTATTTTCTGGGCATATCTGCCGACATGATTGCACGTATTTTCTGGGCATATCTGCCGACTTCATTGCACGTATTTTCTGGGCATATCTGCCGACATGATTGCACGTATTTTCTGGGCATATCTGCCGACATCATTGCACGTATTTTCTGGGCATATCTGCCGACATCATTGCACGTATTTTCTGGGCATATCTGCCGACATCATTGCACGTATTTTCTGGGCATATCTGCCGACATCATTGCACGTATTTTCTGGGCAAATCTGCCGACATAATTGAATGTATTTTCTGGGCAAATCTGCTCACATTATGTGTATTTTCTTGAGAAAACCTGCACAATTATGTGAATTTTCTGGGGAAAGGGTCACCAAAACTTGGGCCCACTGTCTTTGCGTTGCACTTTTCAAGGGAACCTGAGGTGAGAATAATATTGAGGCTGCCATATTTCTCTCCTTTTAAGCAATACCAGTTGCCTGGTTGCCGTTCTGGTCCTCTGCCTCTTATTCTTTCAACCATAGACCCTGAACAAGCATGCAGCAGGTCAGGGGTTTCTGACAATATTGTCAGAACTGAGAAGATTAAGCTGCATGCTTGTTGCTGGTGTAATTCAGTTTATTACTGCAGCCAAATAGATCAGCAGGGCCGCCAGGCAACTAGTATTGTTTAAAAGGAAATAAATATGGCAGCCTCCATATCACTCTCACCCCGGGATCACTTTAAATTACAGTTAGCTCCGCCCTTATCCGGTCATTGCCATGCCCATTTTTTGCCGCGGCGCTAGGCGCCGCAGGTTCTATCCACGCCCATTTTTTGCCGCGGCGCGCTTAGCGCGCCGCAGGTTATAGCCGCACCCATTTTTTGCCGCGACGCGCTTTGCGCGCCGCAGGTCAGGGGGGCCCACAATTCATATTTTGCACAGGGGCCCACTGCTGCCTGTGTCCGCCACTGGAGGGATGATGCTGCTGGTGGGCCTTCTGCTCTCAGGAACCCCTGCCAGCAGTGCCTGCTTCCTCTTAAACTCCGCATACTCGCGGCAGTGGCGGCTTCTCAGGTGGCCCTGGAGGGATGAGGTACCCATCTTGCTCTGACTTTTCCCACGGCTCAAACTTTTGCTGCATAACCTGCACATCACATACCTTTTGTCATCAGTACATTCATCAAAGCAATCCCACACTGGTGACTTTAATTAACCCACTAGCAGAGGGTGCAGCGGAACAATGTGTGGTAGTAGTTGCCGGGGGTTGCATGGTGGTGGTGCCGGCTGAAGCAGTTTCCTGTCTACTTCCTCCACGCCCACTGCTGCCGATGCCCCTGCCTGACATATGGCGATATCCTTGCCTAGGCCGAGGTGACTCGTCATCCTGCTCTGCCTCTGACCATTCTTCCACGGACTCAGCAGGCTGCACATAGTTAGGGTCCACAACGTCGTCATCATCAGCAGCATCATCATAATCCAGCTCTTCTTCTGACTCCCCCGCCTCCTCTTCTGTCCCTACATCCCCAGACACAGACCCCTCTTCTTCATCACCAGAACTCAACAACGCTTGTGATTGTGGCCCGATCTCAATCTCTGCCACATCAGTCCCCAGTAAGTCCTGAGCTTCTTGCATCAGCAGGTTCCCAGAAGCCGGACTGAGGGACAGAACGCTGTCATCCTGGGAGGGCTGCTGACCAGTGGGTGCTGGGGTGGATGTCACAACAAGCGTGGGACGTTGGCTGCTGCTGCTGCTTGGAGTGGTGCTCACAGTAGAGGTCTGGGAGGAAGTCATGATGTCCATGAGTACGTCAGGTTCCATTTGCTCAACCACCACACGGGGACCAGAAACTTTAAAATATTTGGACTATGGCGTCCGCTGACTCGGCCCAGGCTTTGCTGCCCCCCTTTCTGCTGCATCACGACCACGTACAGCTGGGCGTCCTCTCCCTGGACGTGGAGCAGTCCCAGAAGTGGCTGAGGCAATTGAACTCCCTTTCCTCTCACCCCGCAAAACCCTGCCAGACATGTTGCTAGTAATGAATCACTGGATGCAGTGGGCACAGTACAAGGTCACTGAAGGATGCACCAGGCACAGTACAACGGCACTGAAGGATGCAGTGGGCACAGTACAAGGTCACTGAAGGATGCAGTGGGCACAGCAGTGGGCACTGGATATACAACTAGGTCACTGAAGGATGCAAGGGGCACAGTACAAGGTCACTGAAGGATGCAGTGGGCACAGCAGTGGGCACTGGATATACAACTAGGTCACTGAAGGATGCAGTGGGCACAGTACAAGGTCACTGAAGGATGCAGTGGGCACAGCAGTGGGCACTGGATATACAACTAGGTCACTGAAGGATGCAGTGGGCACAGTACAAGGTCACTGAAGGATGCAGTGGGCACAGCAGTGGGCACTGGATATACAACTAGGTCACTGAAGGATGCAGTGGGCACAGTACAAGGTCACTGAAGGATGCAGTGGGCACAGCAGTGGGCACTGGATATACAACTAGGTCACTGAAGGATGCAGTGGGCACAGTACAAGGTCACTGAAGGATGCAGTGGGCACAGCAGTGGGCACTGGATATACAACTAGGTCACTGAAGGATGCAGTGGGCACAGTACAAGGTCACTGAAGGATGCAGTGGGCACAGCAGTGGGCACTGGATATACAACTAGGTCACTGAAGGATGCAGTGGCCACAGTACAAGGTCACTGAAGGATGCAGTGGGCACAGCAGTGGGCACTGGATATACAACTAGGTCACTGAAGGATGCAGTGGGCACAGTACAAGGTCACTGAAGGATGCAGTGGGCACAGCAGTGGGCACTGGATATACAACTAGGTCACTGAAGGATGCAGTGGCCACAGTACAAGGTCACTGAAGGATGCAGTGGGCACAGCAGTGGGCACTGGATATACAACTAGGTCACTGAAGGATGCAGTGGGCACACAAGGATGGCACACTGTGTAATGAGATGCTTATATGCCAGCGAGCGAGCAGTGGGCACTGGGCACGGCACAAGGTCACTGACAGAATGAATGAACAGCGCTGGCAGAGAGTGGCGGCGCCGGCGGTGTGACTGGCTGCCTGCAAATAGTACAAGTGCATAACTGTCACTGGAATATACAAGTGAACACTGCAGCTGCACTAACCTGCCTGCCTGCACTACACACAGATAATCCCCACTCCCACTACACTGACTACACTGCAGCACTGAACCTGCCTGCACTACACTCAGTTAAATAATCACTAGACTCCCACACTCCCACTACACTACACTGACTACAACTAACTACAGCAATCACTCACTGACTAGCTAACTGTGTACAGTATAAGAGCAGTGTTAGCAAAAAAAACGCTTTGTTTTTAACACAATAAATGCACTTGCTCAAACAACAATGGCCTGGAGATAATCCTCTCAGCACCACTGTCTAGCAAGGACAGAGCTTTTCCATCATGGCCGCCGCTTTATATTCAGGAGGGGAGGGCATAGCTCCCCTCCTGTGATTGGTTGCTAGGGCCTGGCTGGGGCCCTCTGATTGGCCTGCAATGTGTCACTTCCGCATAGTTTGACGCATTTCCGCTAACCACGACTTCAGCGCCGGGTTTCACGAGCGTGAATGCGGATTTCTGTCCGCATTCACGCGAAGCCGAAGCAGATTTTCGTGGTTGAAAATCTATTCACGGCTTAGCGTGTCCGAGGCGTAATGCGTCAAAATGGTCGTGAATCCACGCGTAAGCGTGATCACGACCTGGCGGTGAGCACCACTGAAATTAGGGAATGTATAATCAGTTTTCTACTATAATATATGTTGCCTAATGTAGAGTGACCAGATTTTTGTTGGTTCATCCTGGGACGGGGAAAAAATGGGCCGAAAAATGGGCGATGCGACGCGCTGCAAAATGGGTGTGGCCATGACATTGTATGGATGGAGCTAACATAATGATGTAACAGCGAGGCATGAGAAAGCAGTGTTTACGCCATGATGTGGTCAGACGAGGTTTCGCATCATGGGTGTGTAGAAACTGTGTGATGCTATTTAATAGTATACCGTAACCCCAAAGCAGCAAACATAGCCAACTATGACCATTAAATAATAAATGCAGCAACAGTTACCACAGACACCAGAAAATAAACGCAATGTGAGCAAAATTTCAGCACAAAATAAATGCAATGGGCAGCATGTCAGCACAAAATAAACGCATTGTGGGCAACATGTCAGCACAAAATAAACGCATTGTGGGCAACATGTCAGCACAAAATAAACGCAATGGGCAACATGTCAGCACAAAATAAACGCACTGCGGGCAAACATGTCAGCACAAAATAAACGCACTGCAGGCAAACATGTCAGCACAAAATAAACGCACTGCGGGCAAACATGTCAGCACAAAATAAACGCACTGCGGGCAAACATGTCAGCACAAAATAAACGCACTGCGGGTAAACATGTCAGTACAAAATAAACGCATTGTGGGCAACACCTGGGGAAAAAAAGCATTTACTCACCTGGCAGAAGACTCCTCTGGTGCGCATCTCCCCCGGACTATCCTCCTGCAGTCTCCTGCGCTGACAGGCAGAGCAGGGCTACGGCAAGATGGCGCCCAAAGCCGTGTACTGGAGACACAAATAGTCTCCAGTACAGGGCTTTGGCAGCCATCTTGCCGTAGCCCTGCTCGCCTGCCGGTGTCGGAACACCGGAAGACAGTAAGGAGGCTGGAGCGGGGCTGCGGGCAATGAACTGGCACGACGTCTATAGACGCCGCTGCCAGTTCATGCAATAAAGTGACCAGAGTCCCGAGGCCGGGACGTCCCGCTGCTAAAAGCGGGACGTTTCCCGGGACCTCATGCAGCCTGGGACAGCGGACCCCGAATCTGGTCACTCTACCTAAAGAATACACAAGACTCATCATTATAACACAGGAGAAACCACAACTGAACATCCAATATAAATATATATAATATACCCAATATTATAAATGTATCCAGCACACTCCCTTGTGTACTTCTTACATTATGATTTTGTAAACAGTGTCCAGCTCAGTGTCTCTCTCGTCTTCCTCTGCAGCTATGACTCACAGCTCTCTGCCAGGAGTCTCACAGCACAGGATGAGCATGAAGGGCGGCATAATTAGGGCTGAATAAGGGGCGGGGAGGGGCGGGGAGAGGCGGGGAGTGACACGCCAAGAAGCAGAGCTCCTGCAAACAGCTTTGCCTCCTGCTGTCACTGCAGGGCAGCAAAATCTGCGACCAGGAAAGTCGTAGGATTTTACCTGCCTATTTCAGGGGGATAAACCACTTGTTTTTTACACAGAATGTGGCAATTCTGCTTGGCTCATAAAGATAAAGGTGAGCCAAGTGGAAAAATAGGAAAAGAAAGAGAGTTCAGTGTCTCTTTAAGTTTAAAGGGGAACTGAAGTAAGAGGTATATGGAGGCTGCCATATTTATTTCCTTTTAATCAATACCAGTTGCCTGGCAGCCCTGCCGATCCTCTGCCTCTAATACTATTAGCCATAGCCCCTGAACAAGCAGCGGCCTTAAAAATTCAGGAATCCGCCTGGTGTCCTGGACCCTGTTGGTGGTGGCGGAGAAGGCAGTCAAGCGGCCTGCAGGCAGAGATGCTGTGTGGGGACCGACTTAGTCCTGGGGCAGGCAGTCACACGGCGTGCAGGCAGAGATGTTGTGTGCGGGGACTGACTTAGTCTTTGGGCGGGCAGTAGCCCTCCGGGATCCATGCGTCATTCATTTTGATAAAGGTGAGGTACTGAACACTTTTGTGACTTAGGCGACTTCTCTTCTCAGGGACAATGTCCCCAGCTGCACTGAAGGTCCTTTCTAACAGGACACTTGAGGCAGGGCAAGACAGAAGTTGGATGGCAAATTGTGACAGCTCTAGCCACAGGTTAAGCCTGTGCACCCAGTAGTCCAAGGGTTCATCGCTGCTCACAGTGTCTACATCCACACTTAAGGCCAGGTAGTCGGCTACCTGCCGGTCCAGGCGTTGGTGGAGGGTGGATCCGGAAGGGCTAAGGCGAGGCATTGGACTAAAGAATGTCTGCATGTCCGACATCACCATGAGATCGCTGGAGCATCCTGTCCTTGCCTGCGTGGCCATGGGAGAAGGATTACTGGCAGTGGTACCTTTATTGCATTGTGCTTTGACATCCCTTTAAACGCATTGTAAAGCATAGTTGCCAGCTTGTTCTGCAAGTGCTGCATCCTTTCTGCCTTCTGGTGATTTGGAAACATCTCCGCCACTTCGTGCCTATACCGAGGGTCTATTAGCGTGGCCACCCAGTACAGCTCATTCCCCTTGAGTTTTTTTATACGGAGATCCCTCAACAGGCTGGAAAGCATAAAAGATGCCATCTGCACAAAGTTGGATGCAGACGTACTATCCATCTCCTCTTGTTCTTCCTCAGTGATGTCAGGTAAGTCCTCCTCCTCCCCCCAGCCACGAACAATACCACAGGAATGCACAATTGAAGGTAAAGAGGCGCCCTGGTTGAAATAAAAGCATCTAAAAACAGCTTAAAATCGAGGAAATAATATGAGGTGGCTTACCTCAATAACGAAATCCTTGTATATGACAAAATATTTTTATTTAGCACAAGCAACGCGTTTCGCGGGTCCAAGCCCGCTTCATCAGGCCAATAAAAGTGCCAAATGAACAAGTCGATATGGCAAAGGGAGGCTTCCTTGCAACCTCCTTTTGTGAGTAGTAATTTATTGAAATTCCTTTTTTCAATTGCATAATAATATACTACACTATTGGGCTCCCGTATTTGTCTCCTATATTTTTTTCCTGCAAGGTGCTGAGACACCCCCACTACACTAAATACCACAGGAACGTTGAGCAGCACAAGCCCCCTGCGATGCCTGCTGCGGTTGTTCTTCTGCCGCCGTCTCCTCCTCATCCTCCAAAGAAACACCTTCCTCATCATCCGAGTCTGACTCCTCCTTCCCACACAACTCTTCCTCCTCCTCCTCCCCCCTCTGTGCTGCCGCAGGTGTTGAGGAAACATCTGGTTCTGATGAGAATTGATCCCACAACACTTCCTCCTGTAATTGTTCCTGTTCACGCTCCTCCACAGCTTCATCCACCACTCTACGCATGGCACGCTCCAGGAAGTAAGCGTATGGGATCAAGTCGCTGATGGTGCCTTCACTGCGACTCACCAAGTTGGTCACCTCCTCAAACGGGCGCATGAGCCTACATGCATTTCGCATGAGTGTCCAGTTGTTGGGCCAGAACATCCCCATCTCCCCAGACTGTGTCCTTCTACTGTAGTTGTAGAGGTACTGGGTGATGGCTTTCTCCTGTTCTAGCAGGCGAGAGAACATAAGGAGGGTCGAATTCCAGCGAGTCGCTCACGTAGGTGGGTAGGTGCACTGAACACAACAGGTTGGTATATGCAGTGATGGGTATTACAAATGTGCACCTGTCACACACACGTACCGTGAACAGGTACAGTGACTGGTGGTATTAAATATCACACTGCGTGCGCTCACGTAGGTGGGTGGGTGCACTGAACAACAGGTAGGTATATGCAGTGATGGGTATTACAATGTGCACCTGTCACACACAGAGAGGTACTGGACAGGCACAGTGACACTGTGTGCGCTCACGTAGGTAGGTGGGTGCACTGTGAACAACAGGTAGGTATGCGCAGTGATGGGTATTGTAATGTGCACCTGTCACACACAGACAGGTACCGGACAGGCACAGTGACACTGTGTGCGCTCACGTAGGTAGGTGGGTGCACTGTGAACAACAGGTAGGTATACGCAGTGATGGGTATTACAATGTGCACCTGTCACACACAGACAGGTACCGGACAGGCACAGTGACACTGCGTGCACTCACGTAAGTAGGTGGGTGCACTGTGAACAACAGGTAGGTATATGCAGTGATGGGTATTACAATTTGCACCTGTCATACACAGACAGGTAACGGACAGGCACAGTGACACTGCGTGCGCTCACGTAGGTAGGTGCGTGCACTGTGAATAATACCCATGCAGTGATAAATATTATAATGTGCACCTGTCACACACAGACAGGTACAGGACAGGCACAGTGACACTGCGTGCGCTCATGTAGGTAGGTGGGTGCACTGTGAACAACAGGTAGGTATATGCAGTGATGGGTATTATAATGTGCACCTGTCACACACAGACAGGTACCGGACAGGCACAGTGACACTGCGTGTGCTCACATAGGTAGGTGCGTGCACTGTGAACAACAGATAGGTATATGCAGTAATGGGTATTACAATGTGCACCTGTCACACACAGACAGGTACCGGACAGGCACAGTGACACTGCGTGCGCTCACATAGGTAGGTGCGTGCACTGTGAACAACAGATAGTTATATGCAGTAATGGGTATTATAATGTGCACCTGTCACACACAGACAGGTACCGGACTGTGACCAACAGGTAGGTATATGCAGTGATGGGTATTATAATGTGCACCTGTCACACACAGACAGGTACCAGACAGGCACAGTGACACTACGTGTGGTCACGTAGGTAGGTGGGTGCACTGTGAACAACAGGTAGGTATATGCAATGATGGGTATTACAATGTGCACCTGTCACACACACAGGTAGTCACTGAATGTGCTGGGCCTGGCAGTGGCACACACAGTAGTAATTACCAAGGATGTCTATGCAACACAAGTGTCTGTGGGACACACACACACACACACACACACACACACAAAAAAGATCACAAGAACAAGATTAGCTCTCAAAAGAGCTGTTGAGGGGTGTTTTTTTAGCAATAAGAATCAGCAAGGAGCAAGCTAAGAAGCCTACAAGAGCCTAACTAAGCTTTCCCTATAGGTCTCTGCACAGCAGCTCTCCCTTCTCTAATTACTGCAGGTACATGAGTGAGTCCAATGCCTGACACTGCCTGCCTTTTATAAGGGGGGGTGGGGCTCCAGGAGGGAGTGTAGCCTGATTGGCAACCATGTGCCTGCTGACTATGATGTAGAGGGTCAAAGTTGACCCTCATGATGCACTATGGAGGTGAATCGAACTTCCGGAAAAGTTTGCGGTTCTCCGCGATCGCGGACTACGGAAGTTCGCCGGGAACCGTTCGCCAGCGAACCGTTCGAGCCATCTCTACATATCACTCTATATCACTATGGAACAGCCTGAAATTTAAGAGATGACTTCAGTCTCCAACCCATCAACTATTACCAATTTTTGGAAATCCTTCATTTACACTGGGACTGCAAGGAGGAGCTCTTAAATGGAGGAAGTTGAATGGCTTTAAAACAATTTATGGTGAATGATACTATTCCTACCTGGGAACAATTTAAGACCCCTAACCTCTTTCCCACCATCTGAGCAGTGAGCACTTCTCAGCCATCCAGATATTTGATTATCTCAAAATATTTGTTCCCATCACACCTAAAAGCCCCATTCTTTGTGCCCGCTCAAAGGTGGGCTGATCTCACATTTATACTTAGTCCTTTCCCAACCTTCAGATATGAATAAGACTAGCTCCATGCAAAGATGGGAATAGGATAGGACTTAGATGCTACTATGACTGAACAAAGATGGTCTAAATGTTGTGTGACATTAACCATGGGCAGTAGCTACTACTCACATATAGAAACCAACTTGAAAATCTTACAAAGGACCTATCTGACCCCAACCCTTTTACATAATATTTCTCCTGTAAACACATCATCATATATTGTTTTAGGAAGTGTGGTTAACGGGGTTCGTTACCTCATATCTTCTGGTTTTGTCCCACTGTTAAGCTATTTTGGTCCGAGATACCTGTCCTCATAAACCAAATCTTAGACAAGTCTATCCCCCCTGATCCCCTAATGTTATTAATAGGTGATAAACCCATTGGATGTAAATACCCTCAGCATAGACTGGCCCAGCATATTGCTAAGGCTACCAGGTTGCACATAGCCCTTCAATGGAAGCAGCTTTCTCTATCCCTAGACCTTACGAAATCAATAAATCTAGATATTCTCTGAAAGGTTGATTGCAATAACAAACTATACCCTAGAAATCTTCATCAAAACCTGGCAGCCTTGGCTTTCTATATTTTTGGATGATGGTCTTAAGCTCCATACACACTCTCGCTCAGCAGCGGTCTTTTATGCAGCACAATTGTTGAACAACTTTTGTTGTGAAACAAGTTGAAACAGCTAAAAAAAAGTATTTAGCTAATGTTCAAAAAGCTGATAAGACTGATAAGACGTCAATCCAACTGTTGGTTTGACTTCTTATCAGTCTTATCAGCTTTTTGAACAATAGCAAAATACTTTTTTTAGCTGTTTCAACTTGTTTCACAACAAAAGTTGTTCAACAATTGTGCTGCATAAAAGACCGCTGTTAAGTGTGTGTATGGGGCTTTATTAGATATATTCTGTATAGAGGGAATCAAAAGGAACAATATCCTCTGAGGTGTGCCACAACACCCATATACACTTTATTCCAATACAAGGATATGTATATCAAGAACATTAAAGAAACTTGAAAAATATATATATAAAAATACAATAAATCTTTATTGAAGACAACACTTGTGCAAAAATATTCATAAAAAGTATCCTTCAAGGAACATTTTCCATAGGAAAGAAATATTTACATTTGCACTAATCTTGATGTTAATCACTGCTATATGTTTGCCATTCTTTCCTATGGAAAATGTTCCTTGAAGGATACTTTTTTAGGAATATTTTTGCACAAGTGTTGTCTTCAATAAAGATTTATTGTATTTTTATATATATATTTTTCAAGTTTCTTCAATGTTCTTGATATACATATCCTTGTATTGGAATAATATGGGGCTTTATTAGAGCCACAGTTTTATCTATCTAATCGACCTCCATACATCTGTAGTCATCTTTTCTTGGTGGAGAGTGGTTTTAGTTACTTGGGTCTCCCTGTTTCAGATTCCTTATAAATACTTACTTGTACTTTGAACCAAAGAGAGTAAGCTCTGCTTAAAATGAGAAAAGAACACTGATAATACTTTGTTGTATACTGTTATTTTATTATTTCATATCTTAACCTCCTTGCCGGGGTTACCCGCCGCAGAGGATTTCTCAGGCCCTGGTGGGCCGATTTACATATTTTTTTTTTTTAACATGCAGCAAGCACTTTTCTTGCTGCGTGTTAGAGCCGATCGCCGCCGATCGCCGCCGATTCGCCGCTACCCGCCGCATTAGAGGGCCCCAGCCGAGACCCCGTGCGCAGCCTGGCCAATCACTGCCAGGCAGCGCTGAGGGGTGGATCGGGACTCCAGCTGACGTCACGACGTCGATGACGTTGGTGACGTCATCGCGATCGTCGCCATGGCGACGGGGGAAGCCCTAAAGGAAATCCCATTCAGAACGGGATTTCCTTATGGACAAGCGCGCCGGCGGCGATCAGAGGGGTGGGAGGGACGCCGCAGGGAGGGAGGCATCATGTAGCTATTGCTAGGCTAGCTACATGATAAAAAAAAAAATTATGCAAAAAAACTTTCCCGGAACGGCAGGGAGGTTAAGTTTAAGTTTCTGGTCCCATTGGGACTATTCACTGCTGGATATGTTTGTTAACCTCCTTAAGGTGCGGACACATGCACTACTTCCGCCAACGACGGGTCCGTCAGACCCTCCCGATGGGCAGACGTTCAGCCAACAGAAGCACGTGTGTACGCGCTGTCGGCAGACTGATAAGGCTGTTTCTGAAGTCAAGCTCGGGGTGGAAATCCGCAGCTCAAAGTGGTAACCCCGAGCTGTATCCATTGGAGGTGTGTAATGTGCAGGGCTGCCATAGAGGTATGATTTTTAGTGTCTAAAAGCATGTAAAAAATTGCAATGCTTTTCAGACGCTAAAATCCAGAAATAATCATACAGCCAGGAAAGCTAATATGACTTTTTATGCTTCTAAGCAGCAGCTGCCTTATAAATGGTCTGCAAAGTCTGTCAGCAAATTAAAGGCACATTGGGCTTGATTCACAAAACGGTGCTAACTGTTAGCATGGCTGTTAGCACATCTTTTCGTGCGTTTTAGCGCAATTTCGCGTGGAAAAACGTTTTTCGTGTGAAAACCGGTTATTGCGCGCAAAAATTCATGTTAGCGCAAATTTTTCGTGAGTTAAAGTTCGCGTTTACGCAATAATGCAAATTTATTGGCCTCAATTCACTAAGCTTTATCAAACACTTTACCAAACATTTGATAATTTACCTCATGGGTAAAATCTAATTTTGAATTCGCTAAGGTGTTTTATATATATATATATATATATATATATATATATATATATATATATATATATATATTTATCGAATGTTTAATCGTTAAAACGTTTAATAAATCTTAACACCTTAGCAAATTCAAAATTACATTTTACCCATGAGGTAAATTATCAAACGTTTGATAAAGTGTTTGATAAAGCTTAGTGAATTGAGGCCATTGTGTGAATGAAAACCGTTATCACGCAAAATTTTTCGCAAAGCACTTTTCACAGCGTGCTCACAGTCAGCAACATTTTGTGACTCAAGCCCCTTGTGTGCATTCAAACTGCAGTATCAAATTATGCAAAGGCTGAACTGACCCCAATTACACCTAAAAATTAAAGGAAGACCCTCAACTACACATGATAGATTGAACTCTAGTATTGATAAAAACAGCTTGCATGAAATATACCTTCAGTTGCACTATTTGCATAATTTGCATTCAGTTGCACTTATGGAAGATGTTTGCTTCCAAAATGGTTTGCATGCAAAGGCATTCTGTCCTTTTCACCACAATGAGGTTCACTCCAGTCGAAAGGGGCTCTACCACTAATATGTGGCTTGAAAACCAGCTTACCTGTGGGATTACAAAAATACACAGAGGTACACAATAAAGGTAAGGCCCCAGGCTTCACACCACCCGGGAACCCGCTCGGCAAGATTATAGTTTACTTATGAAAGTCAATCTATTGCCAGCATATATTTAGTATTTTCAGGGGTAGTATCTCTTTTGCACATGATTGTTCTTATTACTAGGTTGTCATGGTCATTCATTATCCAGCACTCTATTAACCACTTAAGGACCGCCCCCAGCTGATGGGCGGCGGCAAAGTCCGGGCCTAAACGACCGCAATACGCCCATCGGCGGGGGCGGCTGCGGGCGTGGTTATGCGGCTATCGCGTCATTCGTGACGCGATCAGCCGCCGGCGACTGGCTCTGCCCCCCTCGCGCTGTAACCCGCCGGCCGTTCGGAAGCGCCGGCGGGTTACTAGCACCCGGATCGCCGCATGTACTTAGTATAATAGGCTTTGTAATGTATACAAAGCCCATTATACTGGCTGCCTCCTGCCCTGGTGGTCCCAGTGTCCGAGGGACCACCAGGGCAGGCTGCAGCCACCCTAGTCTGCACCAAGCACACTGATCCTGCCCCCCCTTCCCTCTTATCGCCCACAGCACCCCTCAGACCCCTCCCTGCCCACCCCCCAGACCCCTGTTTGCACCCAATCACCCCCCTAATCACCCATCAATCACTCCCTGTCACTTTCTGTCAACGCTATTTTTTTTAACCCTAAACTGCCCCATGCTCCCTCCTGATCACCCCTCCACCCCTCAGATTCTCCCCAGACCCCCCCCCAGACCAACCCCCTGTGTACTGTATGCATCTATCCCCCCTGATCACCTGCCAATCACCTGTCAATCACCCATCAATCACCCCTGTCACTGCCACCCATCAATCAGCCCCTAACCTGCCCCTTGCGAGCAATCTGATCACCCACCCACACCAATAGATCGCCCGCAGATCCGACATCAGATCACCTCTCAAGTGCAGTGTTTACATCTGTTCTCTACTCTAAACACCCACTAATTACCCATCAATCACCCATCAATTACCCCCTATCACCACCTGTCACTGTTACCCATCAGATCAGACCCTAATCTGCCCCTTGCTGGGCACCCAATCACCCGCCTGCACGCTCAGATTGCCCTCAGACCCCCCCTTATCAATTCGCCAGTGCAATATTTACATCTGTTCTTCCCTGTAATAACCCACTGATCACCTGTCAATTACCTGCCAATCACCCATCAATCACCCCCTGTCACTGCCACCCATCAATCACCCCCTGTCACTGCTACCCATCAATCAGCCCCTAACCTGCCCCTTGCGGGCAATCTGATCACCCACCCACACCATCAGATTGCCCCAGACCTACCCTCAGATCACCTCCAAAGTGCATTGTTTACATCTGTTCTGCCATCTAATCACCCACTGATCACCCATCAATCAGCCCCTGTCACTGATACCCATCAGATTAGACCCTAATCTGCCCCTAGGGCACCCAATCACCCGCCCACACCCTCAGAATGCCCTTAGACCCCAGCCCTGATCACCTCGCCAGTGCATTGCTTGCATCTATTTCCCCCCTCTAATCACACCTTGAGACACCCATCAATCACCTCCTGTCACCACCTGTCACCCCAAGCACACCTACCCATCAGATCAGGCCCTAATTTGCCCCGTGTGGGCTCTTGATCACTCGGCCAAACCCTCAGACTCCCTTCCGATCACCTCCCCAGTGCATTGATTGTATCTATTTTCCCCTCTAACCACCCCCTGAGACACCCATCAATCACCTCCTGTCACCCCCCTAGCACTCCTATCCATCAGATCAGGCCCAATACAACCTGTCATCTAAGAGGCCACCCTGCTTATGACCGGTTCCACAAAATTTGCCCCCTCATAGACCACCTGTCATCAAAATTTGCAGATGCTTATACCCCTGAACAGTCATTTTGAGAAATTTGGTTTCCCGACTACTCATGGTTTTGGGCCCGTAAAATGCCAGGGCAGTATAGGAACCCCACAAGTGACCCCATTTTAGAAAAGACACCCCAAGGTATTCTGTTAGGTGTATGACGAGTTCATAGAAGATTTTATTTTTTGTCAACAGTTAGCGGAAATTGATTTTTATTGTTTTTTTTCACAAAGTGTCATTTTTCACTAACTTGTGACAAAAAATAAAATCTTCTATGAACTCACCATACACCTAACAGAATACCTTGGGGTATCTTCTTTCTAAAATGGGGTCACTTGTGGGGTTCCTATACTGCCCTGGCATTTTAGGGGCCCTAAACCGTGAGGAGTAGTCTAGAAAACAAATGCCTCAAAATGACCTGTGAATAGGACGTTGGGCCCCTTAGCGCAGCTAGGCTGCAAAAAAGTGTCACACATGTGGTATCGCCGTACTCAGGAGAAGTAGTATAATGTGTTTTGTGGTGTATTTTTACACATACCCATGCTAGGTGGGAGAAATCTCTCTGTAAATGGACAATTGTGTTTAAAAAAAATCAAAAATGTGTCATTTACAGAGATATTTCTCCCACCCAGCATGGTTATATGTAAAAATACACCACAAAACACATTATACTACTTCTCCTGAGTACGGCGATACCATATGTGTGACAATTTTTTGCACCCTAACTGCGCTAAGGGGCCCAAAGTCCAATGAGTACCTTTAGGATTTCAAGGGTCATTTTGCGGCATTTGGTTTCCAGACTACTCCTCACGGTTTAGGGCCCCTAAAATGCCAGGGCAGTATAGGAACCCCATAAGTGACCCCATTTTAGAAAGAAGACACCCCAAGGTATTCTGTTAGGTGTATGATGAGTTCATAGAAGATTTTATTTTTTTGTCAACAGTTAGCGGTAATTGATTTGTATTGTTTTTTTTTTCACAAAGTGTCATTTTCCGGTAACTTGTGATAAAAAAAAAATCTTCTATGAACTCACCATACTCCTAACAGAATACCTTGGGGTGTCTTCTTTCTAAAATGGGGTCACTTGTAGGGTTCCTATACTGCCCTGGCATTTTAGGGGCCCTAAACCGTGAGGAGTAGTCTAGAATCCAAATGCCTCAAAATGACCTGTAAATAGGACTTTAGGCCCCTTAGCGCACATAGGCTGCAAAAAAGTGTCACACATGTGGAATCGCCGTACTCAGAAGAAGTAGTATAATGTGTTTTGGGGTGTATTTTTATACATACCGATGCTGGGTGGGAGAAATCTCTCTGTAAATGGACAATTGTGTGTAAAAAAAATCAAACAATTGTCATTTACAGAGATATTTCTCCCACCCAGCATCTGTATGTGTAAAAATACACCACAAAACACATTATACTACTTCTCCTGAGTACGGCGGTACCACATGTGTGGCATTTTTTTGCACCCTAAGTGCGCTAAGGGGCCCAAAGTCCAATGAGTACCTTTAGGATTTCACAGGTCATTTTGCGACATTTGGTTTCAAGACTACTCCTCACGGTTTAGGGCCCCTAAAATGCCAGGCAGTATAGGAACCCCACAAATGACCCCATTTTTTGTCACAAGTTAGCGGAAAATGACACTTTGTGAAAAAACACAATTAAAATCAATTTCCGCTAACTTGTGACAAAAAAAAAAATCTTCTATGAACTCACCATACTCCTAACGGAATACCTTGAGGTGTCTTCTTTCTAAAATGGGGTCATTAGTGGGGTTCCTATACTGCCCTGGCATTTTAGGGGCCCTAAACCGTGAGGAGTAGTCTTGAAACAAAATGTCGCAAAATGACCTGTGAAATCCTAAAGGTACTCATTGGACTTTGGGCCCCTTAGCGCAGTTAGGGTGCAAAAAAGTGCCACACATGTGGTATTGCCGTACTCAGGAGAAGTAGTATAATGTGTTTTGGGGTGTATTTTTACACATACTCATGCTGAGCTGGAGAAATATCTCTGTAAATAGACAATTGTGTGTAAAAAAAAATAAAAAATTGTCATTTACAGAGATATTTCTCCCACCCAGCATGGGTATGTGTAAAAATACACCCCAAAACACATTATACTACTTATTCTGAGTACGGCAATACCACATGTGTGGCACTTTTTTGCAGCCTAACTGCGCTAAGGGGCCCAAAGTCCAATGAGCATCTTTAGGCTTTACAGGGGTGCTTACAAGTAGGCACCCCCCAAAATGCCAGGACAGTGAACACACCCCACAAATGACCCCATTTTGGAAAGTAGACACTTCAAAGTATTCAGAGAGGAGCATAGTGAGTCCGTGGCAGATTTCATTTTTTTTTTGTCGCAAGTTAGAAGAAATAGAAACTTTTTTTTTTTTGTCACAAAGTGTCATTTTCCGCTAACTTGTGACAAAAAATAAAATCTTCTATGAACTCACCATGCCTCTCACCGAATACTTTGGGATGTCTTCTTTCCAAAATGTGGTCATTTGGGGGTATTTATACTATCCTGGAATTTTAGCACCTCATGAAACATGACAGGTGGTTAGAAAAGGGAGAGGTGCTTCAAAATGGGAAAATTCACTTTTGGCACCATAGTTTGTAAACGCTATAACTTTTACCCAATCCAATAAATATACACTGAATGTTTTTTTTTTTCAAAGACATGTAACAGAATAACTTTCGCGCTCAAATGTATAGGAAATTTTACTTTATTTGAAAAATGTCAGCACAGAAAGTTAAAAAAGTCATTTTTTTGACAAAATTCATGTCTTTTTTGATGAATATAATAAAAAGTAAAACTCGCAGCAGCAATCAAATAGTACCAAAAGAAAGCTGTATTAGTGACAAGAAAAGGAGGTAAAATTCATTTAGATGGTAGGTTGTATGACCGAGCAATAAACCGTGAAAGCTGCAGTGGTCTGAATGGAAAAAAAGGCTCTGGTCCTTAAGGGGCGAAAAGACTGTGGTCTTTAAGTGGTTAATTGCCAATACTTACAGATTCAGTTATTTATATTGTCATTGTATTAGTGGATGTGTTGAAATTACTGTATCCCCGCACATTTTATTGTATTTTTATTTTTTTAATGGAATTTTTGGGACATGTTCCCCTAATAACCTTCACAGTTTTTTTTGTACCTTATGAGGTTATTATTTTTAATTATTGCCTATATGGTTACTTTTCTCAATAAGGGCCTGTACACACTAGCTGCATTGCGCTATGTTTGTAAAATCGCTGGCGTTTTTTAAATAGCATGAAAAAATGCAATGCATGCGATTTTCATTGCGTTTTTTAGGTAAACAATCAGGAAACCAGGAAAAGAAAGCCTCAGCAAAAACGCAATCGCATTGCAAATGCACAAAAATCCCAAGTAGAATTTTAATTAAAAACGCAATTGTATTGCACTTGCGATTTTCAGTGTTTACAAGGCCTTATTGGTGTTAGTTTGCATCCATGGCAACCACTCTATTGATGTTTTTTTTGCTATTTCTCTATGTACAACCGGCAGCAATTGGTACCCTGATCCCTCTGGCGACATTACAGGGCCGAGGTTGTGCAGAATTGCTGCGTGGTCTGTTACTATGCAGAGGAGGCGGAGGGTTGATGGGGCGGCACGGGTGTGACATCACGTGGGAGCCAGGTGAGTGGGAAGATCAATGCTCTCAGCCATCGCTCAGCTGAAGTGACCCGCCAGGCTGATCGCTGGCCGACTCGCTGGGGGAGGAGGGGTCAGATGCTGTAGACATTCTGGATTCCCAACAGAGGCAATTGTTATCCACCGCCTTGGCCAAGTTTCATCTAGTGTGTGTACACAGCTGTGATATTATGCCCACATTTTTTTCTTGGGGGGAGGGGCAAGGGCAATTAACTTATCTGTATTTTTGGGGGATTAGGGAGGACACAGGAGTGCTGGAAGGAAACCCACCTAAAGAAAGGGAGAACATACGAAGTTTAATCATTGCAATATATTTGTGTGAAGGTTCTCTTTCATCGAAATCCTGGCATATCGAAAGAAAAAAACAAGATAGATTCACAGCTTTAACTGGACACCCCTTCCTGTTCTAGAAGATGTTTCATCACTCCTCTTGAGCAACTGCCTCGGTTCTAATGAGAGAAGGAGCTTCTTAAGCATGTTATAATTATAAGTACAGGTAATCTGCTTACTTCAGCCAGCAGTCTAGCTAATTGACACTGTAATACAGATATTAATTGTTTCAGTGCCTCGCTGAAGGTGTGTACTGACTCCAAAATGTCTACGTAAACATCATAAACCTCACACTTGGCCCAGCTGCTGAACAGACTATCCCGGTAGAAGTACATAACCTTTCCAAAACCCTATCTCTCTAAAATCTATCTCTTATTTTAATGGAAATATTAGAGAGAAAATAATGCTTATAACATACCCCCATATATGACAAAACTAGCTGTATTTACTACTGCTTCTCTTGATGATTTGCTGGCTGATCGCAACATAGGGAGGCAATCAGGATGGATATCATATCGGAGGATTTGAGGGAAAAAGAAAAAAATATTTCTGGGGCTTTCATGCCTCCCAAGTTTCAAAAACTCCTCTCATAATCTAATACTGGTGAGACATGGTAGTGTAGTGAGTTAATAGCACTTTCGCCTTGTAGCACTTGTGTCCCATGCTCAGAAATACTGTATGTTTTCCCTGAGTTTGCCTGAGATTCCTTCAGGCATTCCAATTTCTTACAACATCCCAAAAACAAAAATAAGTCAATTTGTTCTACCCCTTAACTGGCCTTAACCTTTTGTGGACCTGGCAGCTCTCGCTGCTTTAAGACCAGAGTCATCTGTGCCCTTTGAAGAGCGGTGGCTGTTGTGCTTGGCTCACAGCAATCACAGGGTCAGAAGCCAATGAGACGTCGAGAGTGAGTGGAGCGCGTGGTGGGGATAATTGAAATCTATGCCCTGGCAGGAATAATAGGACATAAACAGGGCATATATTTAATTCACCAAGGTTTTAACGTTGTTAAATTATGATAGGGACATAAGAAGACTATGGGCGTGATACATGAACTTGAATTGCCATGTACAGACATCACACAGCAATATTACCCTTATTACCTGCACTGTGTACTGCAAATTATGCTATTAGTGCTACCTGCGGTACTTGACTAGCGTCACCGTTGCTAAGGTAAAGTGCGCTAACGTTAATGCTCACTAGTAATGTGTGTTACCATAGCAACGGTCATGCTAGTTGAGTACCATTGGTCACACTAATAACGTAATTCGTGGGAAACAGTACTGTCAGTAAGGGCAATATTGCCATGCAATATCTGTGCACAGCAATATTACTGCAAGTTCTTGCATCAACCCTTATGGCCCTTATTCAATTCACTTTTTCTCCTAAGTTTTCTCCTATGAGATAATGTTTCGTCTTCTGTTTAAAATAACTTTTTGCACTCTGCAATTGAAAAAGTACGAAAAAGTTGGTGAAAAAGAACTATCAAAATTATTCTGAGTATTTTCTTGCTTGCTGGTGGCTTAAAAGGCATTTTATTCATAAGGTATGAAAATATCCCCTGTGGAGAAAACTTAGGAGAAAAAAGAGAATTGAATGGGCCAATGGGCCATATCCTATTAACTTTTTCTTCTTAGATTTCTCCAAGTAGATAATTTTTCATCTTATCTGAAAAATAGTTTTTCAGCATTTACCAATTGAGAAAGTACCAAAAAGTAGGTCGAACAAATATAGCAAACTTATTTTGAGTACTTTCTTGTATGTTGGGAGTTATACAAGTATTTTTATATGATTTGAAAATATCTCCTTGGAGAAAACTCCAGAGAAAGCTTAATAGGATATGGCCCTATGACAGACTATTATGGTAGATACATAAGACTAGAGGCCAACGTGGGCCTAATTTTTCAGACCTGCACCCGCAGCCCCGCTACCCGCACTAGACCCGCAACTCGCTTTCTGGTGAATGTGGTATGCGCACTCAACCCGCAGGCCTCCAGACCGAACCCAACCCGCGACCCGCTTTTTCCATTTTATTATAAAATATACATTGGTAGTCTCATCGGAAGGCTGTTAAGTAAGTGAAACCTACTTTTATACACAAACCAAAACCAAATAAGGGCTGGTGCACACCAAAACCCGCTAGCAGATCCGCAAAATGCTAGCAGATTTTTAAACGCTTTTTTTTATTTTTATGAGGCGTTTTGCTAGCGTTTTGCGGATTGCTGCTGCGGTTTTCAGTATAGTAGATTTCATATATTGTTACAGTAAAGCTGTTACTGAACAGCTTCTGTAACAAAAACGCCTGCAAAACCGCTCTGAAGTGCCGTTTTTCAGAGCGGTTTGCGTTTTTCCTATACTTAACATTGAGGCAGAAACACATCCGCAATCCAAAAAATGCCTCACCCAGGCATTTTTCGTTTCTGCAAAACGCCTGCCGCTCTGGTGTGCACCACCCCATTGAGATACATTGACCAAGCAGATCCGCAGCCGCAAGCGGATCTGAAAACGCCCAAAAAGCCGCTCGGTGTGCACCAGCCCTGAGTGTTTAAAATCTTTTTTTTTTTTTACTTTTGACTAAATTATGACTAAATTATCTCATGCTTGCTTGCTTGCTTACACTAACCACTACCTGACCCGCACCCGCAGGCCGCTACCCAACCTGCAACCCGATTAGTTTCAAAGCTGGTATCCAAACCCGACCCGCAGTTTGGGTATCCGCGGGTACTTAACCTGACTCGATGCAGGCCTCTACATTAGACTACACTGTAACTGTGGTAGGGATTAGGTTGTTAGCTGCACTGAGAGACAGTGACATAAATACAGTATGTACAGTACTCTGTAAAGCACTGTGGAAAATGTCAGCATTATATAAATACACAATAATAATGACACTGCCAGAAGTTCCAAAAGTCTAATTCAGATATCTTAAATTTAACTATAAGTTTAATCTTTTTGAGACCACATATGTCTCAGTTACATGAACTCACACATGTCTATAGGTATAAGGACCCATTACATTTGCTACTCAATGAGCCTAAATATATTTATGCTCCATAGGAAAATAGAACATTATATTTTTAGCATGAAAAAAAAGATGGATATTTCCATCAGGGCCCAAAACTTCAGATGTGATCCAATGCTTTTATAAATAGATGCTTCTAGACAATCTAGGATGGAACCACACAAACACAGTACATATTATCGAGGCAGTACACCACTTGGATGCCAGCATAAGCTGCTATGAGTAAAAATCAGCTTTTCTGGCACCTATCCTAACTTTAATCCTCCATGAGATACAGTAACTAACCTTAACAGTAACCTAACTTTAACCCCACCCACCTAAAGGTGGCCACTAATGGTCCAATTTCTAGCAAAAAATCATTCAAGCAATCAGAAATTCTGATTGGATCAGTTGTAGATAATCTCCATTGATGGGCACAATGGATTACGAGCGATTTAAAAATAATCATCCAATTGGATTTTGGTCAAACCAAAATTTGTATTTTCTTGTTGGTTGTGATAGATAGGAAGCAAAGATGAGTTCGTTGATGGTGTAGTGAACAATTTTTCTTCCGATCAGAATTATCTGATCGCTCAAACGATTTTTCGCTAGAAAACCTTAAAGATGGCCACTAGCGGTCCATTATCTAGCAAAAAATCATTAGAGCGATCAGAAATTCTGATTGGATTGGTTGTAAATAATCTCAGTTGATGGGCACAATCGTTTATGAACGATTATAAAAACAGTCGTCCGATTGACTTTTCGTCGAGCCAAAATTTGGATTTCTTGTTGGTTGTGATAGATAGGAAATGAAGATTGGTTCGTTGATGGTGTAGTGAACAATTTCACTTCCGATCAGAATTTCTGATCGCTCAAACAATATTTCACTAGAAATTGGATCATTAGTGGCCACCTTAACCTTAAGCCCCCCTAAAAGTGCCTAACACAAATAATTTTAGTCGCCCAAATTCCAATAATTGTAGCCAATCTTTTACAATTGGCTACAACCATTACATTCTATGTAGTAGCTGATCGGCTACTACTCGCATTGGGCAAGTCTCCAGCGAAGGATCGGCACCACAATCAGTATTAATCAGGGCCGTTTTTACTGCCGTGCGGCCCGTGCCGCCGCACTGAGCGCTGCTGGGAGGGGGGCGCTGTGATGGAGGGGGGAGCCGCAGCCACGGGGAGGGCAGCCCGTCCTCTCCCTCCCTCTCCCCCGGCCGTCCTCCATGCGATCCCCCCTCGGACTGCAGAGTAATGCGCAGGGAAGCGCTATAGAAAACTACTCACCTCCCTGGTTCCAAGCGCTGCTCTCTCGCCGCCAGTCTCATCTCTGCATACATGCTGATACACACTGTATAGCCGGAAGCAGCGTGTATGTGTATCAGCGTGTATGGAGAGATGAGACTGGCGGCGAGAGAGCAGCGCTTGGAACCAGGGAGGTGAGTAGTTTTCTATAGCGCTTCCCTGCGCATTACTCTGCAGTCCGAGGGAGGATCGCATGGAGGGCGGCCCGGGGAGAGGGAGGGAGAGGTCGGGCTGCCCTCCCCGCAGCTGCGGCTCCCCCCTCCATCATGGGGTGCACCTACCTAACCTATACTGGGGCAGCTACCTATCTAACCTATCCTGGGGGGCACCTACCTATCTAACCTATACTAGGGGGCACCTACCTAATCTAACCTATACTGGGGGCACCTACCTAACCTATACTGGGGCAGCTACCTATCTAACCTATCCTGGGGGGCACCTACCTATCTAACCTATCCTGGGGGGCACTTACGTATCTAAACTATACTGGGGGGCAGCTACCTATCTAACCTATACTCGGGGGCAGCTACCTATCTAACCTATACTGGGGGGCAGCTACCTATCTAACCTATACTGGGGGGCACCTACCTAACCTATATTGGGGCAGCTACCTATCTAACCTATCCTGGGGGGCACCTACCTATCTAACCTATCCTGGGGGGCACCTACCTATCTAACCTATACTGGGGGGCAGCTACCTATCTAACCTATACTGGGGGGCACCTACCTAACCTATATTGGGGCAGCTACCTATCTAACCTATCCTGGGGGGCACCTACCTATCTCACCTATCCTGGGGGGCACCTACCTATCTAACCTATACTGGGGGGCAGCTACCTATCTAACCTATACTGGGGGGCACCTACCCAAACCTATATTGGGGCAGCTACCTATCTAACCTATCCTAGGGGGCACCTACCTATCTAACCTATACTGAGGGGGCAGCTACCTAATCTAACCTATCCTGGGGGGCACCTACCTATCTAACCTATACTGGGGGGCACCTACCTAACCTATACTGGGGCAGCTACCTATCTAACCTATCCTGGGGGGCACCTACCTATCTAACCTATCCTGGGGGGCACCTACCTATCTAACCTATACTGGGGGGCAGCTACCTATCTAACCTATACTGGGGGGCAGCTACCTATCTAACCTATACTGGGGGGCACCTACCTAACCTATATTGGGGCAGCTACCTATCTAACCTATCCTGGGGGGCACCTACCTATCTAACCTATCCTGGGGGGCACCTACCTATCTAACCTATCCTGGGGGGCACCTACCTATCTAACCTATACTGGGGGGCAGCTACCTATCTAACCTATACTGGGGGCACCTACCTTACCTATATTGGGGCAGCTACCTATCTAACCTATCCTGGGGGGCACCTACCTATCTAACCTATACTGGGGGGCAGCTACCTATCTAACCTATCCTGGGGGGCACCTACCTATCTAACCTATACTGGGGGGCAGCTACCTATCTAACCTGGGGGGCAGCTACCTAATCTAACCTATACTGAGGGGGCAGCTACCTAATCTAACCTATCCTGGGGGGCACCTACCTATCTAACCTATACTGGGGGCAGCTACCTATCTAACCTATATTGGGGCAGCTACCTATCTAACCTATCCTGGGGGGTACCTACCTATCTAACCTATACTGGGGGGCAGCTACCTATCTAACCTATACTGGGGGCAGCTACCTATCTAACCTATATTGGGGCAGCTACCTATCTAACCTATCCTGGGGGGTACCTACCTATCTAACCTATACTGGGGGGGCAGCTACCTATCTAACCTGGGGGGCAGCTACCTAATCTAACCTATACTGAGGAGGCAGCTACCTAATCTAACCTATACAGGGGGGCACCTACCTATCTAACCTATACTGGGGGGCAGCTACCTATCTAACCTATAGTGGGAGCATTAACTTATCCAACCTGTATTGGGGGCACCTACCTACCTAGCTAGCCTATACAGGTAACAACTATACTGGCTACCTATATTGGAAGCACCTACCCAACTAACCTATACTGGGGGCATCAACCTATCTAACCTATGGTGGGGGCAACTATTCTGGCTACCTATATTAGAGGCACCCACCTAGCTAACCTGTACTGGGGGCACCTACTACCTATCTAATTTATACGGACGCCTGCCTATCTAACCTATACTGGGGGCAACTATACTGGCTACCTATACTGGAGGCACCTACCTGGCTAACCTATACCGGAGGCAACTATACTGGCTCACCTATGCCTGGCTAACTATACTGGGGGGACCTATAGCTGGCTACCTATACTGGGGTACCTATTCTGGGGGAATCTATACTGAGTGCAACTAGACCTGGCTAACCTATACTGCGGGCACCCATACCTTGCTGCGGGGGGGGGGGGGGGGGCACAATTTTTACACCCTCGCCCTGGGTGCATTTTAGCCTAGAAACTGCACTGGTATTAATAGCTCAAATACTTTATTTAAATCATTAAAAGACCAGCAACTATTGCTGGTCTTTTAATGATTTAAATAAAGTATTTGAGCTATTAATACTGATTATGGTGCCGATCCTTCGCTGGAGACTTGGATTGTAACCTCGTGGTACAGGGGAGAGTAAGGATCGAGGCACACACCTTGAGATTCGGGCCCATAGGTGGGTGCTCCCAGGATCAGGTTCACACTACTCGCATTGGGCATTCAAATGACTGGGTAGACATCCAATTGTCTGTATTTAATATGAGCGTCTAGTAGACACCTGCCGATCACAGTGCCGAATCCACCCAATCCGACAAAACAACCCAGAAATGTTTCACACTTGGAACATTTGATATTAATTTCTTAAGTGACAACTGAATAAAGGAATTAATACACGTCTTTAGATATACTGTACGTCCTAATACTGAAGAAATTAAAAGGCACCATAGGGAAAGTAGAAATAGATTCTTTGTGAGATACCTGCTTTCCCATGGTTCCAGATGTAATTTACAACAATCTATTTAAAATTCCTGCACTTAATGGTACCAAGGTTAGCCGGGACTACAATGTTTCCTTCAGGCACCTTAGCTATGCTGTTGTATTTCTGTAGGGTAACAGATATTTAACCATGACTGACTTAGTTCCTACTGAAACTACTCTTTTTTTCCTTTTCCTATATTTGACCATAAGTCTTGCTTTATAACTAGTGCTAAATTAATCTTATAAACATTTGCAACTTTAAAAATAGCTGACAAATGATAGTCTGCTATTATTATTACTGTTAATAATATTGTTGTAGTCATTTTATCAGAAACAATATTCCCCTCAATATTTGACGTTGATGAAGGCAGACAGGATACAGTATTATTACTGCTGTGTTAATATATTAGCTTTGGAAATCTGAGGTTAAAAGACATTTTGGTTGAGTCACAAAACTTATTTCATGAATTATATCATCTTACTAATTTTTCACCCTCACTGTAAGGATAGGGAATTCAATAGATAACACAGATAAGGAGAGATAAATCATGATATACGGTATAAATGGGAAGCTGTGTCCCGCAAGAGTCAGTTCTAGGTCCAATCATTTTCAGTGTATTTATTAACACATTTTATTTATTACTACGCTTTTTTTTTACCTTTTAAGGCTAATTGGCTAAAGTCGTGTAAGTGTTGCTTGCCTTCCTCTTGATCAATTGGGATATAACATGCGTGGGTCCAGGACAGTAATGTACCAATCATTCTTTAGTTTTTTATTTTTATTCTTTATGGTTGAACTTGATGGACAGATGTCTTTTTTTTAACCATACTAACCATGTAACTAGAAGTTTTGTGAATCAGTCCCATAAGCTTTATATACATGTATGAGGGCGCATACGTACAGTAAAGGCACCTGGAAATTTGGGTGAACCGGAATGGAGATAGTAAAATATCGGTGTTAAATACCAATATTTTACTGTTGCCAAACCTAACCCTACTCTCACACAGAACCCTCCCACCTGACACCTAACCTTAACCCCCCCCCCCACCCGCACACACTACTTGGCTAATTCCTAAAACTATCCCCCGCACCCGTACACACTACAAACCTAATGCTTATATATACCTAATGTTGCTCAGCAAAAATCTCTTGGTTGACACTGTGCAGCAGAGGCTGAGCAGAATCATTACATCACTGCTGCTATGCAGGGGGGCTGATAGTGCTAAACACAACAGACCTGTTGGGGTGAGTGACAGAACAATGTCCTGGGCCAGTGATCTGCCTGGTAGATTGCTGGCCAAAGCACCGGGGAGATCTGGGGCAGTTTTACACATGCTACAGTAGATCCTTGAGAGAGGCAGCTCCAAGTAGCCAAGAACCATTCTAGCATGTGTACAATAGTCTTTATGTATTCAAAGCGGACGCTGTGATGCTGGATTTGCCTAGTTTACATATTTTTATATTGGAAATGAACTGCTTTACTATGCTTTTTGATTCATTACTTTACGTTTGGATCAATCTCAATTTTTCTTTTGTTTAAAAATTGCTTTATAAAAATTGATTTGGCATTTCACTGGCCCTTAGAGGATGCATTTCACACTATTGACCTCTGTGTATCTTTAAGTTTGCAGAAAGATTTATGCTTTTTTGTGAAATATTTATTATCTTGCAAGAAATTTGCTGCCTCCTTTATGAAAGAGGCCAGAAGAATGAGTACACTGAAGGCTGGATTACACTGAATCAACTACAGTCAATCCTAATGCAATGCACACATGATGTGCAATGTAGCCTGTCCTTTGGATGCATCAATAAAGAAATCTGGATTTTACTGACATCTGGGGCTTGATTCACTAAACCGGGATAACTCAAATATCACACCTTATCAAAGATATCACACCTTATCAAAGATATCACACCTTATCAAATGTAACACGCCTTATGAGTGTAGCATAGCGAGGGCTCAGGCCCAGGGCAGGACGAGTGCCATTGCCAGTTAGCAGGCATAAGTTCGCAGCACTCGCAATGCTACTCTGATAAGGCACGTTAACGTTGATGAGGAGTGATATCTTTGATAAGGTGTTGCAATCTTTGATAAGGTGTGATATCTTTGATAAGGTGTGATATTTGAGTTATCACGGTTTAGTGAATCAAGCCCCTAGTGTGTTGTGGGCATTTGTACATGTTTCTATGTTGCTGCCCGGTTGAGGCAACGTCATGATATGAGAGGGTTTCTTCCAATCAAAATTCGCAAATTGGAAAACGGAAATCATAATTCCACAGAAATCTGATTTACCGCAACTCGGTAATTTTAACCCAATCCCAGAACTGGGAAGCACTAGGCTAATCGAGGAATTCAGAATTTTTCAGCAAAAATGTGATCACCAAAGTAATTTTAGACCAATCACGAGACTGATTTTCCGTTTTGCCGACTTCCATTTTTCTGATTTTTTTTTTTCATTTTTTCATTCTCTGATGCAAAAAATTACTAGTAAAATACTCCTCAAAAGTCGCAAATAGAAAAAATGAAAAATCAGAAAAGCAAAAAAAATTCAGAAACCGTAAAAACTGAAAAGTGGAAAAACGGAAATTGGCATTGGCAGAAATCGTAATTTCTGCGGAATCGGAAATGGGCATTTCCGACCATCCCTAGGGGTTTGTAGCGGTCTGCTTGCTGCTGTGAGTAGGTGAAGGAATATTCCATTGTTCCCTATGGGTCAGTTTATGTATTTCAGCTGAAAGCTTTTTCACAACGCACTGCTGGACGCATTATTGTTTCATCTGTTGTATAGTCTAAAAACAAACAAAAGCGCTGTGCATGTACACAAACTGTAAGAGAAAGTGCAGAACAATCAGTTAACTTGCGTGCATTTTTATTCGCTGTCAGTGTAATCGCCATCAGAGATCCAAGCTAGATCACTTACAAATGCAGAGGAAAGATAGCAGCCACCCACCACTGCTTGAATGTAGCTGATCCTTTTTTTTAATACTTTTAACGAAGCAACATGAGAAACATTTGCAAAACATTTGAAAAATCATGTGTCGCATAAACATACCCAGACCGGTGAGGCAGTGGGGCAGCATCCAAAGGGGGAGTTGGCCCGGCAATCTTTTCAGGCTCTGCACATCTTCAAAAGCTCTAAAGATGCCCCAAACAAACAAACAAGTGTGCGGTCACCATTCTCCCGACTTATATAACTAGTGATGTCTCTCCACTAACCACATTACAAGTGTGGCCCCTATGCCCCCCAAATAATGAGCAATGTTCCTGTAGCTTCCTCCATTGCATTTCTCCTCCTTAAAGAGACTCCGTAACAAAAATTGCATCCTGTTTTTTATCATCCTACAAGTTCCAAAAGCTATTCTAGTGTGTTCTGGCTTACTGCAGCACTTTCTACTATCACAGTCTCTGTAATAAATCAATGTATCTTTCCCCTGTCAGACTTGTCAGCCTGTGTCTGGAAGGCTGCCAAGTTCTTCAGTGTTGTGGTTCTGCTATGAACTCCCCCTTTCAGGCCCCTCTCTGCACACTGCCTGTGTGATATTTAGATTAGTGCAGCTTCTCTCTGCTCTCTTATCTTTTACAAGCTGGATAAATCGTTTTCTGAGCTGGCTGGGCTTTCACATACTGAGGAAATTCAGACAAGGGCAAAGCTGTTTGCAGGAAGAAAAGAGCAGCCTGAAACTTCAGTGCATGAGAGATGCAGGGGGAAAGAAACACACAAATGATCTCTTGAGATTCAAAAGGAAGGGTGTATACAGCCTGCTTGTGTATTGATGTATTTTGTATGTGTGGACATACTGTACATCAACCTACTTCCTGTTTTGGTGGCCATTTTGTTTGTTTATAAACAAACTTTTTAAAACTGTTTTTAACCACTTTTAATGCGGCGGGGAGCGGCGAAATTGTGACAGAGGGTAATAGGAGATGTCCCCTAACGCACTGGTATGTTTACGTTTGTGCGATTTTAACAATACAGATTCTCTTTAAGGCTGGTTTCACAGTGGGACGTTAAAGTCCCACGTTACAGCAGCCAGTAACGCAGCCTAACTCACAGCACTGTAAAATCAATGTGCTGTTTCACAGTGCACACGTTGCCTTACATAGTAACGCAGCACGTTTAAACAAAGTGCTGCATGCTGTACGTCATACTGGGCTAAGCCATGTTAGACTGCTTGCACATGCTCAGTAATGTTGGAGGAGGAGGTCTCTCCTCCTCCTCCGAGGCCAGCCACATGGCTAATTAATATTCACTGCACTGAGGAGACTCGTGGTGGGACTGTAGTGTTGTCCGGATCATGAACGAGTCGTTCACTTGATCTGGATCTTTTTTGTGAGTCGAATCATCCGGATCATCAAAATGAAAGATTCGGTTCACAGTGGATGTCTGTCTGAAAGAAACAGGAACATACAGAATGTACAGTGCAGGGAAAGTCCTGTCCTGCTAATCCTTTCACCCAGTCTGCTTCCCTAGTAAAATGATTCAAATGATTCGGTTCAAAGATCCGGACCTTTTCAATGATCCGATTCAAATGATCCGCATCCTTAAAAAGATCTGGACTACCTGGAGCGGCTGCTTTGAGAGCTGCATAACGCGCGCTCAATCTGACGTCCAACTTCAACACCACCATGAGTTGCGTTAGGAGCACGTTATGCGACCATAACGTCCCCTAAAACGCAACGTCTTGGTGGGAAAGTAGCCTAAAGGTAGAAAATTACAATATAGTTGGTACTGCTTTACCTTCTTCAGTTTCAGGCCTGCCCATCTGTCAGACAGGAAAACCAGGATGGGGTACAATGTGAGTAGATGGCTAAATGGAAGAGGAGCAGATCTAGGGGATGGGAACAGGTAATACAAGTGCATCTCCATGCATTACTACAAGGGCCTAATTAGGGGGAACAACCCTTGCAATCGCAGGGGGCCCAGAGCTGTGGAGGGGGGGGGGCAATATTACCCTGCCCTTCCTCCGATACAGGGGACTATGCTTAAGATCTGGTGTTTTTGCGCATACAATTGTGTAGATGGGTGTGAAGATCATGATGGCCACACTTGTTTTATGACCCCTGTGAGATGGGCCCCAAGGCTGTGAAAGGCCCCAAGGGGAGGCAAGGGAAGGGGTGTGAACATTGGGGAGGCCCAATCAATGTTTCGCTGGGGGGCCCCATGAATTTCCACTGCATTACTATGCAAGTTTTATTAGGGGGGGGGGGGGGGGATGGGGGTTAGCAGCGAGAGGAAACTCCTAGTTTGGAGGAAGGTAGGAAAACGGGGAAGGAAGGAGGAAGAGGCCACAACCAGGGCCCGTTCCCCCAGGAGTTATGTATTAGTTATGCTTACTGATAGTTTTGGAAACGCTTTGCTGCTTTTAATTTTAATGGAAGAAAAATCATTTTTAATAACATTAAATTGCAAAAAAGATTTGTGAAGCACCAATTCATGTTCATGCCAATTGTATAATGAAGAGGAATTTCCCCTTTAAGATCCAAGCTGCTATAGCCTGTCAGGGGCTATTTCTACAAAACCAGAATGAGAACGAGTTTATTACTCAACAATGAAGAAATGATAATTGACCCATTACATCGAGGTGCGCGTTTTGTGAATCTCTATATCTTGATCTCAGGTAGACATGAAATTTTTGGCACCACTGCTTCTTTTCTTAGTAATGAATTCAGCATTCCTTGCCAACTTCTAGCCTGGATGGATGTGGTGCCATTCAAACCCTGCAGCTTCATCAACAGGGTCCCACCTCTCTGCCATAAATTTCTGTTCCGAGAATGTGTTGCCTTTATTGCTTACTAATTACCGGTTGTCTTTGTTGAAGTGTCATGACTCACGAGCGTGTAAAGGTGTTTCTCTTAAAAAGAGCTTGTAATATCTCCATTGTGTGCCTGTAATTTGACACGGCAAATGGTTCAAATACATTTATCATTTCAATTGATTTTGGATAGAGATTTCGTGCTTTGGAACTGGCCTTGATAACGTCACTCACAATTTAAGGTGCAGGCAGAAGTCCTCTTCTTTGTGCCCTAAAAAAAGGCCAAGGACAGCAGCTTCTGAGGAACAAATACAAAATCAGTCCAAAGACAACATAACTCCCGAGTGCATGTCAAGACCAGGTATCCTTTTAAGTCTGACTCCTCTGAAATAACCACAATTGTTTTACTGAAGAACAGCAGCTTAGACTCCACCCAAAACATTTTTTTTTCCATTTTGACATTGAGGTCCATATCCTATTGCTGAACTCTTAAAATGGGAACATCACCTAATCCTATCCCATGCATCACCCCCCAGGTGGTAAAGAACTTGATTGGGTGATATTATCGCCCAGCGAGTTCTTTATACTCTATTCAATTACATTTTTTATGCTGCCGAGAAACTATGCTTCCCGTCAGACACGAGCGTTATCTTTGACCTGCAAAGAACATCTCTAAACCAGCTAACGCACATTGTTGCCGCTGCATCTGGGGGGGGTCTCCATTAATAAGGAGACCACCAGAGACCCCAGGGCTCCCGTTGGGCCGCCGCACATTGCTGAACACCCTCACAGCTGTGCCAGTTACCCCTCAGTAATTAGCCTACGTCTTTGAAGCTCCCACAGGGGCTTCCCATTGGTCCACTGTCTGGACCATTGAAGTTGGACCACTGGGGAGCCTTGACGGGAGCTTCAAAGATGCTTTGCTCCGTTTGACAGTAATTACAGTGACAATTATACTGTTCAGCATTGGGAGACTTGTGGCAAGAGGCAATGGGTGTTTAGCGGCGGTAGGTTAATTACTGTGGGGTAACTGACGCAGCTGTGGAGAGCTTTGGCAATGTGCGGTGGCCCGGTAGGGAGCTCTGGGGGGTGCATGTTCGGTGGGTGTGCGAATCTCAGGGTATCAAGGCCGTGGTGCTGAAGGTGAAGGACAGCACCACAGCATAAAACCCCGTAACATGGGAGTAATGCTCCCTAAGCGATCGGCCATCATGTGAAGGGGACCAGCAATAGGATTTTTCTGGAAATCCTCGTGCGTTGGCAAGGTGATAAGTAGCTTACATATGCAAGCTACTTATTACAAGCTACTTATCACCTTGAATAGGATATGGCCCTGAGTGAGAAAGGATTAGAACCACTGTAAGATTGTCATTGCTTTCCATGTGTCGTTAATCCCCCCCCCCCCCCCCCCAGGAAGTATCCCCTTCCTTCCCGCCTCTTGTGACACCCAGGAGAGGGACGGAAAGTGAATTACATTTTTCCAACAGGGACACGTGCAGGGGCGTAGCAATAGGGGGTGCAGCGGTAGCGACCGCATCGGGGCCCTTGGGCCAGAGGGGCCCCGAAGGGCCCTCCCTCAACTACAGTATTAGCTCTCTATTGATCCTGTGCTCATAATAATCACTTCTATAGATAGCTTTGAATAGTTGTAATCATTAACAAGCTGTTCCCCATCCCCTTCTTGCTCCTCTGACACTGTAGTTGCCATTGGCAGGTTTTGGTGCGCCGTATCAATTGTTATGTATAGAGTGCCTGAGGGGCCCCATTGTAAGACTTGCATTGGGGCCCACAGCTCCTTAGCTACGCCACTGGACACGTGCAACAATAAAAGCTGACAGCTTCAACGTGTCTGGTAACATTTTTCTACTAATGGATTCAAAACTGCTAACTGCAATGTAAATCAGATACAGAATCATCTATTTCACCAAGTACAAACGGGGGTTGTACCCGGTATTGATTTTGGCTCATACAGGTTCTGGAAAGATGGGGGGGGGGGATAATGTCCGAAAGCCAAGAGCCGAGGCTGCCATACTATGGCACCACCAGTCGCACTTGGCAATCAGCTATCATCCCTAAGGAGACATCAGGGGGAGGGGGACAGAGGGAGGCGAAGGTTCAGCAGTGATGGCCCAGTTCTTCATGAAAGAAACCTGCAGTGATGGCTGACGCTGCTGAGGATCCCGTCATCATAAATACTAAGCCGAGGGCCATAACTTAAAACTACTTCCAATTTGGAGCACAGACTAGAAGTGGGAAAGGAGGATGACAGATGAAGAGAGCAAGCAAAGGCCTCTTATCGCGCAATAAATTACACTAATTAATGTGGAACTAAACTCATAACTTCCTCTCTGCTCTAAAAGATTAGTCACTGCATGAAAACCTTTAGGGGGAAAAATAAATCCTTACACTTTATGAAAATCATAAAAAAAAAACAAATTTTTACTCGTTTTCACTTTTGCAGAAGGCCCTGGAATGGGCTTCCATGAGTTCTCCTGCAGTCTATTCACAGTTGCTCATGAGAACTAATTAGACAGGTTTATCTGCCTAAACAAACACAGAGAAGTTAATTTCTTCAGCAACTATATGTTGAATAAAGTCTTTTCATTGTGTGCTGTGCAAGAGTTTGTTTCTGCTTTAAGTAAGCAATTATTATTACTATACTCCTAAAACATTCCGCATAGCTAATAAGCCTAGGCTAAACATCACTGGGCAGGCAGGGCTACATTCAAAAAACAGCGATGAATAGGCATAGGAAGCGTTTCTTATGCTGAAAGCAGGAAGACTAACGTAAAAGTGAGTGTGCCGGAAAATGTACTGCTGCATTCTACTGTATGTCACTACAGTGCCTCTTTAATCTACTTCCAATCTCTAAAAGTTGTTACCTTCAGGTAATGAAGTTACTAATTTATATGTCACTAAGAAGAGGTGTAGGGGTCCTCAAACACACATTTATCTGCACCTGTGTGGTCACAGGAACAATATGTATCACTGTAGGCTTCTCTGTTTGGTAATCAGTGCTGGATGGGGTTCCTTACATGGTCTAGTCATAACATTACACTGTAAAGTAACAAGACCCAATGACATGGATCTTGCCTATAATTATCACCCAGTGACCTGCGCTAAAAGCTACACCTCTTAAAAACAAACTCTCCAATCTGCAAACCAAGATGTTTTCTAAGAGGTTGAAAAAACTCTAGAAAGTATAAAGAAAGGTACTCCTTGTGTTTAAAGAAGAGAAAAAAAATTAGAAGTGCAATATATATATTAAAGTAAACCCAAGGTGAAAATAAACTGAAAAGATAATCAATGGTATCTATCCTTCTACTCCTAAATTACTTTTTAAAAGATATCCCACAGTTTTATTTATATTTAAAAATGTAAAAAGTAGATTAACCTCTTAAGGACCAAGGGCTTAAACACCCCTAGTGACCAGGCCATTTTTTACAAAATTAGGCCACTGCAGCTTTAAGGGTTCGCTACAGGGCCATACAACTCAGCAAACAAGTGATTTCCCCCTCCCTTTTCTGCCCACCAACAGAGCTTTCTGTTGGTGGACTGTGATCGCTCCCCCAATGTTTATTTATTTTTTCACAAATATGATTTGTTTATTTTTACAATTAATTTAGCTATTTTTTCTTTCTTTTTCGAAACCACCCTCCCTCCCCTCGCCAGCCAATCAGCACGATCGGCTATGACATCGGATTGCTTTTCTGCCGCCCAGGGGGACAGCCGAGTGACACTGCTGTCCCCAGTACAGCGCTGTCGTACATTGCAGCGCTGTGCACAGTAAATAGACAGCGGTTTCGCCGTCTAACAGTCTCCTAGCGGCAATCGCCACTGGGAGACTGATGGTGGAGCAGAGCTCCGTCATTCAAGCGGAGATGCATGCGCAACGGCGTGCAATCTCCTGCAAGACCCCGCCCCAGGACTTCATGTCAATTGGCGTGGGGCGGTCCTGGGGCTACCGCCGCGTTCACGCCAATCGGCGTTACATGGTCGGCAAGGGGTTAAATGTATAATTGTCTCTGCTTATTCGTAGTGTTTTTCTGCGTCCCAGAGCTAAAATGTTTGAACTATTGAACTTTTTTTCCTCTAACCCCTGTACTCAGAAACTGTTCTCTGACAGGAATGAGTTTTATGGCTGTTATTCCTTATCAGTGAGGGTCCAACTGGGCCCCAACTGGAAAGAAACTGTTGCTTGTATACCTGCATGTTAACTCTTTTAGGCAGAAAAAAAATGAAAACAGCCTAATTATTTGTATACTTGTCATACAAATGAGCCTGGAGGCCCTCGTACTGAATCACTAGCAGCCACACTCGGCTTTTTGTGTGGGTGCTACTGTCCTGAAGAAGCCGGTAAAGCCTACAAAATGCATTGCCATACCGTATTCTTGTGCAATAAACAATTTTGAATTGCTATAGAGTCGTATAAATTGCTGTTCTTTAGGAAGGGTAAGTAATTTACTGCTTCTCCTATTCAAACTTATTGGGGGTGGGGGAGGGAGGGGGGGTGGTAACATCTCCTGCTTCCAGTGTTTATGGTCTTGATAAATTATTCTGAACAAGATAAATAGGTATACAAATCAGACACCTGGGGCACAGGTTATCGTACTGCAGTGTTATCTGTATTGCCTCCGTGTAAGGTGAGAGAGGCACCATAATGACATATAGTAGAACGCAGTCAATTATTCAGGGTACCCCCTTTTATGTTAATTATCCTGGTTTCAGCATAAGAAACATCTTGTATCCATCTATGGATGCATTTATTAATTGCTGAATATTGAAAGTTGTCCTGCCATCTCCCTAACTAATATTACCATCAGCCAATACAAGTCACCTTGGCCCAAATGACCACAGTGAATGGCCTCAAAAAGAAAAGTCCATGTAGATATTTTGTATGATGTCACCTCACCTACTTTCATGTGTCATTGTGTTCTGTATTTTATAGCTATGGTTAGAAGCATTTTGGAAGTAATTGATTTGGTTTGAATATCTTAGGCCCCGTTCACACTTGCGTTTTGGCAAGTAAACGGACCGGATCCTGATCGGATCCTGATCGGATCAGGACCTGATCCTGATCAGAACCGTACAGTTCGGATCCGGATCCGATTCGGATCCGGTCCGTTTGTATCAGGCATGCATCAGGCTGCCATCCGGATCCGTGGGCAAAAAATAGTGAAATTGAAATAAAAAAATGTTGGGGTCAGCAGAAGGTGCACCCGGTGCACCTGTAGAATCAGGTTCCTCCGCTGTAGGCCTCACCTCCACCTCCGACATTCTGCCAAACAGCTCCAGCACGTCTGTCACTGCTGCTCCACTCCAGACATGCTTGGCCAATGTGTCCCCATCCGAAATGGCCGCTTGGATACGCATAGGAAGTGGGGTAGAACGTCAGGTTTTTGTAGGCAATGTGTTCTGTGCCTTCCGTTCCCCATTGGTTTCTGTGTTCCGGATGGTGCTGTCAGGCTCAGGTCCAGCTCCGGTCCGGGTGCGTGGGCCGGAGATCCGGACCCAAAAAATAGCGCATGTTGGAAAAGTGTCCGGAGTCCGGAACCAGTCCGGCTCCGTACTGTACGGAACGGACACGTGTGAACGTCCGCATAGACTTTGCATTGCTATGCGGAACGTACGTTCCGTTTGTACAGTATACGGTCCGGATCAGATCAGAAAAATCCGGACAGGGAACGCTAATGTGAACCGGGCCTAACAGATTCCATCAGTTGGGTTTCTTGGAAGTGGGAAACTGCAAGAAAGAGATGAGGTCTGTGTCAAGACAATGGCTGGGCATGAATATATATTTGTGTATACTAACAGGAATGCTTAGATCAACCTATTTAAATGTTAGTGGCTCTGTAGTGAGTAAGTCTCAATGATAGTTTCTTTGATCCATCTTAAAGGGATTATGGCTGGAGGCCAGCAATAACTGCAAAGTGACTTCCCTGAGCAGACTGAAGGTATTTTCAGTAATGTACATGTACTGCTAACGGGGATCATAAATTTAGAAATCTTTGAATGTGGCTAGAGAAGAAATTGTCTTCAGAAATGTCTGTGCATACAAGTTAGTCATTCTGACATCACAGCAGACATTTGCCTTTTGGCTTTGCAGACTAAAGTGCTATCTGTAGTGAAGAATTATAGATCCACTTATGGTACACCAAATAGTTTAGTACTGGATTCCAGAGGGGAATGAGCAACAATACAGTGGTGGCACAATACACAAGGGTTGCCGTTTTACACGCTTAACTGAGAAAAATTCTAAATATAAACTTCTTAACCATTTAAGGATGACGCTAGTTGAAATCTACGCCCTGTTTTGATGCTGTTGTGGCTGTCAGGGCATAGATTTCAAATCACCGCCGCTGTGCGTACTCCTCACTCTCGCCGATCACGTCACTGTCTCCCCACCTGATTTCATTGGCTCCTGACCCTTGGCTTACATTGATAGATACGGCCAATGGCAACTGCCATTGGCTTACATTGATAGATACGGCCAGGAGCCAATGAAAGCGGCTCCTGACCGGCTCATTGGAACTCTGCCGTCATAGAGATGGCAGAGTGGGTGGCCTGTGGTTCCCGGTGTGCGGCATGGATGGCGGTTGCGGTGGGTATGTGTGGTGATTCATCAGTATACTGCGGTTTCTGGTTCCAGCTCTCTCTGGTCCTTAAAGTGAACCTCCAGACTAAAAATCGACTCAGCAGCACTGAAAAGGCTTGGTGTTTCTTTAACAGCTTCACAGCATCAGAACTTTGTTTCTCTTATACAAGCCTCATTTTTAGCTGCACAGAAGAAAACTGCCCGGGCAGTTTTCTCCTTATGCTGTGCAAAGCATGATGGGATGTCTGATGTTGTTGTTCTCGTTCTGCTGTTTTGGTGCAATTTTTTTTTTTTACATTTTTAATTTGACATTTGAAGCCTATTGTGTGCAGCTAGGAGGGGTTATCAGGACACAGGACAGTTGGAACTGTGTCTTATGCTCCCTGTCGTCTCCTTTCAACCAAAAAGATGGCTGCCCCCATGACAAAGATGGCAGCCCCCATGAATCACAAACATTTGCCTGTTCTTTTAAAACAGGGTGGGTAAAAGATTACATTACCTATCTATTCTAATTAACATAACTAATGTAACTTAATAACAGTATGTTTGTTTAGGCTGAAGTTCCCCTTTAAGAAGGCAGAGACAGCTAGTACTTAAGTGGTTAAAAGAGAAAATATTTGTAAATATTCAGCTAAATGTATCATTTCAGCTCAGTGAATGGATATGTATAATCATTATTTTATATAATTGAAAAGACAAGCATACATCCTGGTCATCCCCCCAGAGTTCACCTAAAACCTTTGTAGCCAAAGCCTTCTGTCATGCTGTCCCTACCCTTTGAAACTCATTAACACACCCACTCCAGACAGCTCCATCCCTGCATTGTATCCTGAGTATCTGGTGTACATCGTGCCTGCATGCCTACATCCTTATCATTTTAGCCATATATTCAAACTTGGAGATAGCTGTTTCAGGCTGTGTTGACCTTCAGCGGTGCAAGATATGGGTTGATATGGCTTTATATGTAAAACTTGTAGTGTGTCGTTACAGTTACAGTTACAGTGTAGTCAAGTATTATATATACAGTATGTTACTGCCAGAACCCGAAGTCTTGGCACTTTGGGGTCTGGCCAGCCAAAACACACGGTGGCTGGGCTACTACGGCCAATGTGAGAAGGTAGACAGAGGGAAATACTGTTTGCTTGGCAGTTTGCAACAGCCATTATCTCCCACAATGCAACAAGGCTCACAGACAGGAAATTGCCATGGCCATCACACTGTGGGAGGAGTAATCTCAATATCAGCCACAGTAGTGATGTATCTGAGAAAAGGTAAATATTTATTGTGGGAAAGGGGGTATCGGCTACTGATTGGGATGAAGATTATATGGGTTATAGTTCTTACGCACAGATTGCGTGCAAATCAATAATTGCATACAAATGAAAGAGTGCAAATACAAAAGCTAAAAAAGCAGTCCCACACCATATTGTTTGTATAAAATATAACTACAGTAAATGCATGTACAGTAGTAAATACTATAGCCCGCTATACTTTTCAAAGGTCCTTTTAGTCTGTTATTTTACTCGGCCATATTTCGGTTTGGTATAGGAGAATATTATCCTGATATTGTTTATTTTATTCATTTTTCTTATGCACGCTCCTGAGCCTTTTCCATAAATATTTCTTGCTGCTTGAGGAAGGGTTTGCTAGAACGTGAAATGGACTGGTCCAATGCCATCACTCATTTGACTTAATTTGATATTATGGATTATTTCAGGGATGAGCAGAAACTACGCCAGTGTGAATTTACGCATCGTAGTTCGCATCTACGAATCGTAGTTCGTAGGTGAAGTTTCAAAACTACGCTTACGAATTTAAGCGTAGTGAAGTACTGTTATGCGTAGCTTACGCCCACTATGCGTAGTTAATATGTATGTTGCGTAGTGAACTACGAATGCTTTACTCGCGTCTAATTTTCTGCGCGCGATTGTATGCTTACAAATTTACGTATTGGAAAGGGGAATGTACGCATAGAAGAGTTACTGGTATAAGCATTTAAAGAGGAATTAATGCGTAAAATTTTCTGCATGCGGGCATAAGCATCCGCATACACTACGCTTCGCACTACGCGTAATTGCGTATTCTAACGCGTAGTCTACGAAATGCATACGAAGCGAATATTTGATTTCGGAGCCGTAGTTTGGCGAAGCGTAATTGCATAAATCTTCGCGTAGTTCCAGCGTAGCGAAGTTTGCTGACTACGACCATCCCTGGATTATTGATGCTGATTCTGTTTCACTGGGACTTCAACACATTAGGTAGCATGTGCACTGGCAGTTTATTTATTTTACACTTTATTATTTCTTTCTTTTTTTCAGCTATAATTTCCGTTGGGGAAAAATAGCTCTCTACAGTATGTCATAGTTTGACCTATGCAACAACTTCAGATTTTTGAACCATAATTGCAAATATACATAATAAAATAAAAGATTTCGCAAACCCGGGGCACATCAATATGAAACCAAGGAAAAAAAATAATCTAGCCCCTGTGTGTAGAAATGTGGCCTAGCACAGTTTTTCTGCCAGGAGACATTTATAATCTCGGCGCTGTTTACAAAAGACTCCAGCAGAGTAGATGGTAAATTGTATTGCTAGAGATTGCTGTATCTGCTATCACAAAACAAGATGGACATGCTTTCTCACATCATTTCTTATCTAAAAAAAAGTTTATGGTAGAGCCTGACAAGTGCAGTTCTCTGCAAATTAGATTGTCTGATGAACCATTTCAATTTGATGTTCTTTATTTGCCTCTCTTTCTTCATTGACTTCTGGTTATCACAAATGTCTTTTCCGTTTTCTGAGATGATTACAGATACTGTATTAGGACAATATGTGGAAATGTCTGTTGCTGATGAGGCCTCATTACCATGGCTACCGTCGCTACTGCTTCTTCTCCAGAGATACGTAGCAAACTGCAAGCTGCCTCTACAGACATTAGACGGTGGTGGAATAGGAAATGGAATACAACGGATCTTTAAATAAATATGCATATTTAGATTGCACAATCGTACATAATTATTATTAGTGAGAAGGGAGGGCAGGCAGCAGATGGAAATCCTCAATGCTGTCTTATATCAGAGTAAAATACTGGCATAAAATGTTAGCCACAGCAGACTACTGATCCTTCATCTGAGAGAAGTTGGAATACAGGGCCGATTTTGACCTATTTGGTGCTGTAGGCCAATCGCCAGTAACTCCCCCCACAAAAAAAAACATGCATACACAGTCATGCTCCATGGAGGGGGAGGGGAATACTGCCAAATGCTGTGATCAAGTGTCTTTTCAGCACACAAAACAGCTATTAGCTGTTCAGTGCCACTGCTTCTTCTACCCATCTACCTTGGCACCTCTGACAAAGGACCACACTGTATGTTGATGCTTCTACCATTTGAAGAATAAATACACTTGTAACACAGGCTGGTGCAGGACAAGTCAATTTGGTGCACATTTGGCACCCTTTTTGACTGGCTGACAATTTGCATCATGGTGGGGAAAAAAAAACAGAACAAGAAACTTAGAACCTGATTTATTTAACAAAACTGTACAAAGGTCTGAATAATAATCAAGAACCCATTGTGTTAAAGCGGAATATAACCCTGCATTTCAACTTTGCTCTAAAACATTATTTACAGCATATTATATGCAACCAGCTTTTTTTTTTACCAGACCAGCATTGGAAGGGTTAAACACAGAGCTTTAAAGTTCCGTGGAGAGATACGCAGAAGTTCAGATAGATACATTTAATTAAATAGAATGTAACAAGTGATAAATGTTACACACTCTTTGGCTGTCCTCCAGCTCCTTCTCAGTCAGAGAGAGTGAGTCACATTCCACACTTAGATACATTTATGTAAACAAAATGTATCTATGTAAGCTTCGGATGTGTCTGCAGTTCTCTCCAGGAACTTTAAAGCTCTGTGTAACCCTTTCAATGCTGGTCTAGTAAAAAAAAAATGCTGGTTGCATATAATATACTGTAAATAATGTTTTAGAGCAAAGTTGAAATGCAGGGTTATATTCCGCTTTAAATTCTAGTAAGGGATCGGGCCAATTCTACCCTACCAAACTGATAAGACCTAATGCAATAATGTTGCTAATTAAATCCAACAAAATTTTACTGAATTCTTGTCTTGTGAAAGTACACATTTCCTAATATCACAGAATCATGTCTTCTGGGGTCACCTGATGAATGGAATGGAATACATTAAGACACTGGTAATATATCAACTTTCTTTGCAAGAAAATTGACACTAAATGGAAGGATTTCTCTAAATCTATGTACTGTAAAGGGAACCTTAAAGTACCTCTGTCGCGAAAATCTTAAAATTGAAAATACATGTAAACATATACATATACATATAAGAAGTATGTTTCTTCCAGAGTAAAATGTTCCTTAAATTACTTTTCACCTATGTTGCTGTCACTTACAGTAAGTAGTAGAAATCTAACATTACCGACAGATTTTGGACTAACCCAACTTCTCATGGGGGGTTCTTGGGGTATTCTTTATTTTTAAAAGCACTTAATGAATGGCAGTTGCTCCATCCAACTGCCAAATAAGTGTGCAGCGAGCAGGGAGGCTGGCCAGCATGTTCCTATAAATCTTTTTCAGGGAAAGGGTTTATAAAGAATAAAGGTCATGCTGTGAATCCCCCATGAAGAGATGGACTAACTCAAAACCTGTCAGTAATGTCAGATTTCTACTACCTACTGTAAGTGACAGCAACATAGGAGAAAAGCATGAAAAAATGTAAAGATATGAAACCGAGAGCCCAATATAGTGCAGTACGTCTTGGTAAATGGAACAAGACAAAACAACAACGAGTAATATACTCACAAGTCTGGGTTACCACTAAGGCAACCACTGGAAATGCAGGTGGGGAGAATTATAACCTGACCCCACTCAGGTTTAAGAAGTCGCTCTCTGTAGACAGGAAAAAACGGGGATACACCCCTCCACCAAGGGTGGACTAGATCAATGAAAAATGAGGAGTAACAGAGGCGCCAAATTAGAGTAAAATATTTAAGAAACAATTTAAAAGGAGGGGGGTTGGTGGTTACCACCCTCAAGTGTAAAGTGACCAGCCAATGAGTCGTATATAAGTAGACAATAATTTATTTTAAAATCTCCAGGCAAGCTAGCCTATATGAACTCCTCCACCCCATTATGAACCCTGTTGTCCAAAATGCAAGGCCCCTGAGGCCACATTGTTCCACTGTTTGTGGGATTGTGTGATGATACAGTTATATTGGAATAAGGTACAGCAATACATTACCAAAGTATGTAAATGTGATATCCCATATGTCCAGCTATATCTATTTAATTACTATGAAACCCCTTCTGATGTGAATTCTGGTAAAAGCAGAAAATCTATCCCTCCATTGGCACACTTAAAGTGAACCTTAACCTCGGGGGGGGGGGAGTTTCACTTACCCCCTACAGCCCTCCTGTGCCCTCGCAGCTCCAGTCCTCGAGTGTCTTTTGGTCCCCCGCTGTGGCTTAGTTTCATTTTCGTCCGACTAATGGCCCATACTCACGGGCAACTTTTTGGGCCTGTCGCCAGCACACGTGAGCGTGTGGTTACAGGCCGGCGACAGCTCCTCCGTACACATGCGGAAGAGGGACCAGCGGCGCGACGGAAGCTGTCGCCGACGTTCTTCCTCCCCCCGCTGGAAGCTCCGTATTCCTCAATGGAGGTTGCTGTCGCTAGTCTGCGTACTAACGTGGACTAGCGACAGTTGCGGCGGAATTGCGGCGGCAACTGTTGCCAGGCGATTGAGCAGTTCAATCGCCTGGCGACATCAGCGACGAGCGACAGTTCGGGGTGCGCGCCCGTGCAACGGCGCATACTCACGGGCGACCTGTTGCCGCAACACGCGCGCGCCGCATGTTGCGGCAACAATTGTAGCCCGTGAGTATGGGCCATAACAGTTGGCCCCCGGCAACACGTCCTCTTCTTCACCTTCCCCGCAGTCAAGCAAGTCATGCACAAGCACAAGCGTACTTCCACTGCACATGATGTGCTTGATGGCGGGGAAGGCGAAGAAGAGGATGTGTTGCCAGGGGCTGACTGTCAGTCAGCCAAAAATGAAACTAAGCCGCGGCGGGGGACCGGAGGACACTCGAGGAGCTGCAAAGGCAACGGGACGACTGCAGGGGGTTTGGGGAAGCTCCAGGTAAGTGAAACTGTTTTCTCCCCAGGTTTAAGGTTCACTTTAATGCTTATTGCTGCTCGAAAAGTGATATATAACAAGTGAATTTATCAAAGCACACATACTACTTGGGATCTTAAAGGGAACCTAAACTGAGAAGAATATGGATTTTTCCTTTTAAAATAATACCAGTTGCCTGACTATCCTCCTGTTCCTGTGTCTCTGATACTTTCATCCACAGCCCCTGAACAAGTATGCAGATCAGGTGCTCTGACTGAAGTCAGTCTGGATTAGCTGCATGCTTGTTTCATGTGTGTGATTCAGCAACTACTGCAGCCAAAGAGATTAGCAGGGCTGCCAAGCAACTGGTATTGTTTAAAAGGAAAAATCCATATCCCTCTCAGTTTAGGTTCCCTTTAAGGAGTAGCTGCTGCATATGTTTCATCAGGAAAAGCTCGAGACACGATTGCATACAGATAGCATGACAAAAAAACCTCTTCTAGACATGGGATAAATTCACCATCTGTACTTTTACAACGGAAGAAGGCATATTTTAACCACTTTTCAATATACGGAGTGATACGCTGAGAGAGATCTCCAAGGCAAATTAGGCAAACTTAAAATTGGAGGAAATGCCATCGGTCCAACATGGTACCTGGGTGGTGTATGCCTGGATGCAAATATTAGAGATGTCAGAGATAGCGTGTGTGTGTGTGTGTGTGTGTATAGTGTGTGTATAGTGTGTGTATAGTGTGTGTGTTAAGAAAGGGGGGGAGGGGGTATCGGGGAGCTGTCTGTTCTCTTTATCAATTGTTCACATTTTGGAAGTGTCACTGTTTATGTTTCTCAGTGTTTGGCATTTTCCCTTTCCTGAAATGTTTGATTTGTAAGATTTTCTGAAATAAAATGTTTTTAAAAAATGCCTTTTTTTTGTCTTTATTGGCAGATAAGTGGGAATTGACCACATCCCCAACACTTCACCGAGGTTTCCTACAAAACTCCCCTCCTTCTCTTTCTTGTTGTAGGAAAATGCTTACCCAAACTAAATGTGCCCACGCCTGCACCTGTGTGGGGATGATTTAATGTTCCCCAACGCCTACATATAAGTCACAAAACTGGCAACTATGTCCTGTAAGTAAAACTGAGATTCATTTTCCAAGGTGCAATTAAAATACTATACAGTACATACTTATGGGGCTCACATTTTTAATCTTCTTTTGTGTTTTTCACCTTTAGGTCAGATAAGATACCTCTGGTACCCCTTCTACAGTAGCTAAGCTAATTGAGCACCTGTAGAGAAAAGGGTAACTGGGAGAGTCTGCGGATGAAGTGCTTAGAGAGTGTGCAAAGAGGGTTTTGCGTGTGGTGTTCACCAGCTACAATGAAACGTAGCTACATGGAAAAACATTTTGAATTATCTGCAATGTCTGGAAAAGCATAAGTGGCTGCAAACTAAAATGTAAATGTAATTTTTTGAACATTAAAATACATAATTACTTGTGTATTGATTGATATATGTTACGTACTTTGTTTACAAAGCAGGATTATGTTTCTTTTAAATACATTTTGATGGTCCTGTTGCCCTGTTGGCTGTGAACGCTTTTTGCCTTTCTAATTTAAGATAGTATTATTATTATTTAGTATTTATATAGTGCCAAAATCTTCCACAGCGCTTTGAAGAGTATGTATAGTAATGCCACTAAAGGGGCCCATACACTCAGCCGATTTTCTAGCCGACCGATCGATCCCGATCGATTCTTCGATTGATCGATTGAAAATCGGTTGGCCAATCGACCGATCGATGGCCGATTTCGATCGATTTCGATGGATTTCCATCGAACTGGCAGGGTGGAAAATTTAGGTCGATCTGATGAGATTGCTTATCAGTTTGCATTGGCCTTAATGGAAATCTGATGGCAAAAAAATGCCATCAGATCGAATTTCAATAGATTTCAAACTGAAATCTATTGGAATTCTATCCTGGTAAAAAATGTTCTAAAAACGCCTCAGATAGATCATCAGATGCATTTCTTATCTATCTGCTGCCAATCTGACGAGTGTATGGGTACCTTAACTGTCCCTCAGAGGAGCTCACAATCTATTCCCCAAAACAGGCATGTGTCCATTGTAGCCTAGAGCCAAGTTACGGGGAAGCCAATTAACTTATCTGAATGTTTTAGGGATGTGGGTGGAAACCGGAGTGCCCGGAGGAAACCCACGCAGACAAGGGGGCACAAACAAACCTGGCTGAGATTTGAACTGGAAAACCCAGGCTAGACTACATCACTGTACTTCCCTCCGGTAGTAGAGATTAGATTTTGAGCCCCCCTGAGGGACAATTGGTGACAAGACTATGTTCTCTGTAAAGGGTTTCTGAAGATGTCAGTTCTGTATAAATACATAATAATAATAATATTGCATTGTTTGCACACACTCTGTAACTGTTCTACTGAGGAAGTTGTCCGGTATTAGAAAGTATCTTATATGGAAGATCTTAGAGATTGCTTACAGCTGGCAATATCAAAGGGCTATTTCCCGGGCTGCTGAATGTATTTTAAAGGCGCTTGTTTTATGGCACTGTCATTTGGTTTTGCAGATGTCCAGCGCTCTGTTCACCTGAGTGTCCCTTTATGTCTTATCCTCCAAATCTAAATGACTCATTCCTTTGATCTTTTAAAAGTGATTCTTTGTTCATATCTACATAATAACCTCCCAGCTAAAGCATTGCTGAAAGCCGTACACATAACCTCTTTTGTCAGAACGTAGTAGGAGAGATCACATGACTATGTTGTGTTTTTGGTGATGCAGACCTTTGAGGACTTCACTATAGGCCTTTGTGCAGGTGTTACTGGCCATCATGCTATTCCACAACACTTTACAGAGAACACTGAACAATTCACTTCAGTTCCTGTCATTATAGTGAAGCTAAAGAGTTCCAGCAAGCTAGCCCTGCAAACAGATACCCATCCTTTTTTTGTGAAAAAAAACAATAGCATAGTTTTTGACTAATTAAATACTTTTATACCCCCAATTAAACCTTCTCTGCAGTATAATGCTGGGTACGCACGATGCGTTTTTTCGGTCGACTTTCCATTCGATTGATTTTTGATTTGTTTTTCCGCTCGATTTCCCCCTCGATTCTCTTATCTTTTCTTATCAATTTCCATTCACTTTTAGGAGAAATCGAGCGGCAAAACGATCGAAAATAATATCGGACATGACGTCAATTATCTATCGAACACATCTGTCGAACGCAAAAACGTATCGTGTGTACCTAGCATTAAGGCCCGTACCCACAACAGAAGTTTTGTGATTTCTCCCGCGACTGGTGATTTTTGAGCAATCGTTTCCATGATCTCGCAACATATGTACTGGCGCGCAATTACCTGAATGACGTTTAGCGACGTACGGATCCTTAAGATCCATGACGACTCCTGCGCAAAGTACTGCGATCGCTTGAACTCTTGTTCATGCCCATTGTTTGCCATCGCATGACGTCGCGTAAACTCGCCACCAGGAAGATGTATCTGGGAGCGCTGGTCGACATGGGGCGTCGCTCTTCCTTGGTCGTGACTCGTGAGGTGAGTCTTCAGCTTAATACATGTGGCAAAAGGCAAAAGCTCAGCTTGTTATTTTGCTTATGTCTTCTGCAGCACTGTACAGAGTATATAGTCATGTCCCCGACTGTTTGTTTGAGGAGCTTATGATGTAATCCCTATATCTGAGCTCAGTTTAGTGAGGTTGAACCATTTAACTTATCAGTCTGTTTTATTTAGTATCCAGATTCAAACTTGGTACTCTAGTGATGCAAGGCACGAGAACTACCCACTGCACCAGTGTGCTGCCCAACTGGGGAAGTGTTCTATGAGAAACCAAATACTGCTTGCAGCAAAGGAGTCCATGGAGGGTGAAGCAAAGTCTGCTCCCTTATACAAACACCTTCTAGCTAGAACAGATTATAATTAATATTATAAAAGATATAGTATAGAAAAGAAAAGTGGTGGAGAGAATACATTTTTAAATGTACTTGCTAGTGCACAATACATTTTGTCTTACCCCCCTTTAGGCTTAGATGGAGGGTGGGTCATACTGGAGTGACCATGTGACTACCAATAATAGAGGCCAGTACAGTCAAAAAAACCTACGAGGCTGTCATGGCAGAAGTAGTGACAAAAGAAAAGCACGGAAAATCTGGAATATTTGTGCCGTAGCTGGACATTTTACCACCCACTTCATTCACATTTAGGGTCCTTTTACACTAGGCTTCAACCTGCTTCAAAAAGCGGATCGTGGATGTTGTTCCGATCACAACAGCACTGCAATCAATTAACATGTAAATCTTTGTGCTGCTTTTCCGCTACTGCAATTAGATTTTTCCCGAATCGCAATCGCCAGCCTATTCGATGTGCGGTGCGTCTGCACTCATACTTAACAGATCGTACTGTATTTGCGGGACAATCACGGTAGTGGAAATAAAAGGTAACACGATCGCAATGTAGTGTGAGTGCTCTTGCATTACCTAGTGGGAAAAGGGCCCTTAGCATTATGCACAAGAGATGGTCAGTAGCTCGTGTCAAACACTATACTGGCACTTGTAGTTCACAGAAAGTGGGATTTCTATGTCTTACATTCTGAACAGAAAAAACAGCCAAGGCAGGGGTCTTGCATGAGTTTTTAATTTTATAATGCAGGTCCAAAAGTAATGAATATAATCTTGAAAATTTGAATTTGTCGTCACAAAAGTTTTTATTAGTTTTCAATATAAAAGATAAACATGTTTACAACTTGGTGCAGTAACAAGTATAAATGTAATATATAAAATGAAATTGCACAAGGTACACAAAATCTGCAAAAGCAGAGGGAATTACACATTCATAAAGAGTAGGTGCCAGCAGCACGAAGCAACATTTACTGAAACCTCAAACAGTCAACATTTAGCTGAACAAACGAACTATGGAAGAACCACAGTGCAAGTTCGGTGGTTTGTACGCTTAAGACTGCATGTACCTCATATTTCCATATACAGTCAGGGGAACATAAAGATTAGTGATAACACTAGCAGAGGAACAAGTCAGCTGACTAGATAGGAAGCTACAAACGTGAAGAGTCAGATGGGACAGAACCAGCTGGGAGGAAAGGGAAAGGAGTAGGAAAGAGAGAAAGAACAAAGGGAGAAGGAAGAGTGAGAGGAGAGTATCCATCTGCCGAGACGCTACAACCCCAGAGTAGAGCAGCAAGAGGTCATAAGGAGCGTATACGGCAGGTACAATAATTTATACTGTTGTAAGTGAGGCCGGACGCCAATAGGAGTAGTATGTGAAGTAAGGTTTCCAATTTTTTTCAAATTGCGGAAGTGAGTCATCTAGGATGGCTTTTATTTTGTCAAGGCAAAGCGCATAGCTTAAATTGGTCTTAAAAGTGTTAAAAAGTGTTAAAAAGAAGAAAAGGGGACCTCCAGGAGCTTGCTATCACCCTTTTGGCAGCAAGGCAGATATGCAAAGTAATTTATACTGGTGCCCTGATAACTCTGGGGTTTTAGGCCTAGGAGGGTCTAATTTGATTTTAGTTGGGCTGTAATTGGGAAGTATTTAGAAAAATCATGTAATCCCCCCCCCCCCCTTTCACCTCCAAGCTTTTATTAACCACTTCAACCTTCAGTCGTTTTTCACCTTATGCATCTGGATCAACAGGGATATGTGAGGGAGCAGGCTGGTGTTGTACTTTGTACTGGTTGAACTCAATGGACGTATGTCTTTTTTTCAACCAAAATAACTATGTAACTATGTAACTATGCATCCGAGCAACTTTCACCTCCAATTCATTCACCAATAACTTTATCACTACTTATCACAATTAATTGATCTATATCTTGTTTTTTCCACCACCAATTAGGCTTTCTTTGGGGGTACATTTTGCTATGAATTATTTTTTTCTAAATGCATTTTAACAGGAATATTAAGAAAAATGTTTTTGAAAAAATTCATTATTTCTCAGTTTTTGGCCATTATAGCTTTAAAATAATGCATGCTACCATAATTAAAACCCACACATTTTATTTGCCCATTTGTCCTGGTTATTACACCATTTAAATTATGTCCCTATCACAATGTATGGTGCCAATATTTTATTTGGAAATAAAGGTGCACTTTTTCAGTTTTCCGTCCATCACTATTTATAAGCTTATAATTTAAAATATATTAGTAATGGACCCTCTTGACATGCATATTTAAAAAGTTCAGACCCATAGGTAACTATTTGTTTTTTTTTTAATTGTAATTTTTTTATTTTTTTTAGTTAAAATTTTTATTTGGGTATTTTTTGGGTGTGTTAGGTAAACAGTTAATTTTAAATGTAATTTATTGTGTTATCTGTGAAAAAAATGTCTGTGCATGTAGTTTTACTATTTGGCCACAAGATGGCCACAGTGATTTTTCGTTTTGCTATCCTGTGAGTGAGCATGCTTGCTTACAGGAACTACAAGGAGAACGTGATTTTTTTTCCAGAAAGACCATGGCCTCTGAAAAGAAGCTGTCGGTTTTTCTACTGGGGACCTAGATCAATGAATGGGAACACTGTTCCCATTCATTGATCTCCGGGCTCCCGGGGGGCGGCGCGGGAGCATGCAGATGTGCACAGCAGCCTTTTGGATGTGAAAATCACGTCCAAAAAGCGAAAATGGTTAAATTAAATAGTCATAGCAAAGATATGTCTTCCCCCACCCATGGAAACCTCTGTTTGTACCCCCCAACCCCCCCCCCAAAAAAAAAAAAGAATATGCAGGTAAGTCAGGTAACATAAAGGGTGAAAAACATTATTAAATTTATTGAATGGCAGATGGAACACTAATTCTGGTCCTAAAGAGAGGTAGTATAATAACCTCTTTTTTCTACATCCATGCTTGTTACAAATGTATTTTGTATTAATTTAGGATTGTTTGTGTTAAAATTTTGCTTAATGCATAGAGTGAAGCCATGTTAAACAGTAAGCAAGGCACACTGAGTTTTCTAATAAGAAATTGAAGCATTGCATACTTCCTTTGCAAGCAAACTTGGTAATACTGTAGTAAATATCATAATTGAGGAAAGGGGAAATGGTTGTGTTTGATTCAATTTGAGTCCAACCACACTTTACATAAAGACAACATTATAGGTATAAACAGGGCCGGATTTCCCATAAGGCACTGTAGGCACGTGCCTACAGGCGCCTTTAAGTGGAAGGGGCGGGTCCCAGAATGCCCCCCTGGCGAGATACAAGGTGCAGCTGTTGTGCTCCCTTCCCACCGATAAAGATTTCCCCCTACCGCGCTCCTCTCCGCCTCAGACGCAGGTGTCTCCATGCTGTGCGCCTTTCTCCTGTGTCTCTCTGATCGATGTAGGAAGCAGGCAGCAGCGCTCTGTCCCTCCAGCGGCTCTGCATTACAGTGACGGCAATCTTGTGTAGTGTTTCTTTAAGGGCCCTTGCTTGATGAGGTCATCAAGTCAGGACCCTTTCACTACAGAAGGTCGCCGCCAGTGTATGCAGAGCCGCTGCCAGCAGGACAGAGGGTGAGTGCCCCTTCCTGCGTCCTACATCAGCAGAGGGAGAATGGAGCACAGCACTGGACACCTGTGTCTGAGGCAGAGAGGAGGCTTGTACTCACACCCTGCAGAGTTTGCATTCAGACGATCACACTCCTGCCTGGTGCATGCTATTACAGGTGATGTTTGCATACACATACATCGGGGGAGCTCACTGCAGAGTGCAGGGCATTGGGTGACTGACTGAGTTCATTCCTGCTCCTCTAGGCTCCAGTCATCCTCCCGTCTAACCCCCCTCCTCCTGGACAGTGCTCTCCTGGACAGGGAACTTCATTTGACCTCCTTCGGTAAGCTGACACCTTAGCACAAGAGCAGGAGACTTCACTTTCTAGTGGGCACATCATTTTTCACATGGTCCCTCTTTCTCCCCTCACATCCCTAGTCCCTACTCAACTTTTTATTTCCTACACACACACACACACACACACACACACACACACACACACACACACACACACACACACACACACACACACACACACACACACACACACACACACACACACACACACACACACACACACACACACACACACACACACACACACACACACACACACACACACACACACACACACACACACACACACACACACACACACACACACACACACACACACACACAGTGTTTTCTTTATGAGCTGATTGAGTTCTGGTTTTTCACGTTGCTTTTGGTTTTGTTTCTGCATCAGCACTTCTTTTATTTGTATTGCTGCTACCATGTACAATAGCACTTTTATATAAACAACTGCACTTTTTAATTGGCTGTTAGAATGCCTTCCAAAGCACATGGCTCTATATTTAGAATACAGCTGCCTTTGTGCATGGTATAGTTTTGTCAACAGTTATGTATTATGTTAGGAGGCTACATGAAATTAGTTTGGCTACTAGTGATATATTAATTGATTTCTCTGGAACACCTTGGGAGTCACCTGTGTGCAAGCGAGTGTGTTTGTGTCAGAGGTGGGTGCGTGCGAGTGTGTTTGTGTCAGAGGTGGGTGCGTGCGAGTGTGTTTGTGTCAGAGGTGGGTGCGTGCGAGTGTGTTTGTGTCAGAGGTGGGTGCGTGCGAGTGTGTTTGTGTCAGAGGTGGGTGCGTGCGAGTGTGTTTGTGTCAGAGGTGGGTGCGTGCGAGTGTGTTTGTGTCAGAGGTGGGTGCGTGCGAGTGTGTTTGTGTCAGAGGTGTGTGTCAGTGTCAGCAGTAGCAGAGGGCTGATATAGTGTAATATTGCTGGGGGTGCAGGTTGCAACAGAGAAAAACGCATTTGAAACATGCATGCGTATTTGTGTTTTGTTTTTTGTTTTGTTTTTAAATACAGCAGTGGTCTCAGGCCCTCAGTGACCTGATGAAGAGATAAGCGTTCAGTATATTTTTACTTGGGGGTGTGGTCTGTTGAGGGGTGGAGTTTAGGGCACCAGAAGGCCTGTGCCTACAGGCTCCTGAATTGTAAATCCGGCCCTGGGTATAAAGGACTATATTTATTAGTACCAAAAGGTAAATAAGTACACAATAGGTAAATGCCAAATTGTCACACAGAAAATGCAGTATGGAGAATGCAGTAGATTAAAAATATATTGAGGGCCTATTCACAGTGGGATGTTGCGGAGCTTTTATAAAGTCTTATAATGTACCACACTGCCATGATAAGCCTATGGGACGTTCACAGTGCGACGTTAGCATCGCATTGTAAAATGTAGCATTATGGTAACACACTGCTGCAGTGCGTTACCTCTAAAGACACAAGTTACCAGGTACAGGAAAGCATACTTTTCATTGCCTGTATGCTTTCCTGTACCTACTGTATGCGAAAGCAAACGGGGAACAGAGGCGGCAGCAGGGTAAAAGTGGATAAAACCTTTAAATTTTGCTTGGAGGAAGCGGTGGACTTACCTCCATAAAGCAGACACGAAAGACTGTCTGTATAATAGTAATCACATTTATTATATAGTACCCCAAAAGTGCAATGCGTTTCGCAGGCCACGCCCGCTTCATCAGGCAATAAACGTGGGGACAAACAGAATTTCAGCAGTAGCAGGAGTAGCGCCTCAGTGCCTGAGGCTGAGGCCCTACTCCTGCTACTGCTGAAATTCTCTTTGTCCCCACGTTTATTGCCTGATGAAGCGGGCGTGGCCTGCGAAACGTGTTGCACTTTTGGGGAACAATATAATAAATGCGATTACTATTATACAGACAGTCTTTCATGTCTGCTTTATGGAGGTAAGTCCACCGCTTCCTCCAAGCAAATTTTAAAGGTTTTTTTCCACTTTTACCCTGCTGCCGCCTCTGTTCCCCGTTTGCTGTACAGTGTTCACCCCTGGTGGAGGGGTGATCTACCCTTTTTCTGATCTACACAGAGCGACTTCTTAATCCTGAGTGAGGACAGGTCTAATCTCCTCACCTGCCTATACAGTGGTTGCCTTTGTAGTAACCTACGTTTGTGAGTATACTCTTCTCACTAATTATCTTTACCAATTTTATGCTGAACATACTACACTATATTGGGCTCTCGGTTTCTCTAACCTACTGTATGTGACGGTAACACAGTGTTAATGTGCGTTACCACCTTTTTTTGCATTGCGTTGTAATGCTGCGTTTTGACTTTAACGTGGCATTATAACGCAACGTCCCACTGTGAATAAGACTTAAAAAATACTAGACATCCCATCACTAGCAATTTGGTTTCCCTCTCCTATATGGGCAGGATTCACTCAAGGCAGACCATGTGTTATTTGTGTAAAGGTTAGCACTCCTTAGAGCTGTTGGCTCTGCAGCATACCAGTTCCTAGTATATGCAGATAGTACTGAAGTAAGGATGTTGTCAGAATAAGAATCACATTTATTCGCCAAGTACGTCAGCGTCATACCCGTAATTGCTTGTGGGTCACATGGCATAGGCAAAGAATACATAGACGTTAACATACATCCAATACATCCAATAGTACAATAGATATACAATACAAAGGTACATAGATGTTCATATACATCCAATAGCACAATAGATACACAGTACAGTCTTATCCATGCAACAGTATATATTATTTTATCTCAACATGACAGAAAAGTATAAACTGGACAAAACAATGATAGCGCCACGGAAGATGCTGGCGGTTTATACATTAATAACAATAATTAATTATATGCAATTTTTTTTTTTGGGGGGGGGGGGGGGGGTTTGCTGGTGAACACCACTTGCGGGCTGTAGGTTGTATACATAAAATATTAGTAGCCATGACTTTATCAATACCTGAGAACAATAAAATATTACATCTTCATCACATCAGTCGTGAAATAAATAAATTAAAATTCAACAATATGTCTAAATAAAATGAATACATCATACATGTTGATTTTGATAAACATTTAAGGTATTTTACAAATGTATTAGTTACTAAATGCAAATGGACAAGAAGCTGTTACCTTGTGCCAAAAAAATGTTCCAGTGAGATCGCGTGGGATTCTATAGTGTCTAGCTAAATAACTGCTTCCTAATTAACATGTCAATTATTTGAGTAAACTGTAAATGTCTATTTACTAAAGTGGTTTGAAAGGTGCTTGAAAGCAGTTTGTTTGCTGTCACTCTTAAGTGGGCCTCACATTCCCACTAGCAACCTGTTTACACTATTAATTTCCTCAGCAAACATTCTCTCCACAGACACAAGCTGTTTGTTTGGAGAGCTCTTGTTCAGAGAGCCTCTTGCTTCAGCTCCAGGCAGATGAGGAGGGTTCAATCTTTGTCCCTTTCATAGACATAATGGACTCTTTGGCTTATCTAATCTTCTTATCTGACTGAGGCAAAAAAAAAAAAAAAATCAAAGATAAAATTTTGGAGGATGGGAAATAAAAGACAAATGAGATGTCATAATTATCAAAGTGGCTAATTAAGCTGTTCAAGTAGGTGACATAATTACTTGTCACAATCAGTCTCCCTTCTCATTAGTGCTTTTTCCTTATGCCATCCAACTACTGTGAAAAAATATACATGGTATCACTGTTTTATGTTTTTTTTTTATCTGTGCATAATTATCCATGTGCATTAGTTATTTTTGTACGATAGTAGTTATTGTTATTATTTTTATTATTTGACCTATTTTAATCCTCAGGCTAAGGCTGACAAATCTGTTTTATCTCTAGTTATGAAAAAAAATTAAATTTCTTATGTGTAGACTTTGAAGCTAAAGTAAATACTGTGTATAGCTAATGCAGAATTTGTTACCGAATAGTTCAATATATCATTAAGAAATTAAGGAAAATACATACTTTTTAAATATTTGTTTTATCCTATATAATAATAGGCACGTGTCCTTTTGTCTGTCCGTGTGTCAGTGCTTTTTAGCACTGCGCATGTGCAGGGACAAGACGCAGAGACGCTGCCAGAGCCGGAGGAGGACGGGGCCAGAATGGGCGGGCATGTGTGCGCGCACACGGCTTGCATGCGAACTGCGGGTGGCGCGTGCAACGGGCAAGCACGCGGTGGGTGTGCACGGCAGGGGCGCGCCACATACGGGCATGTTGCGGCTAGGACTGACCTAGAGCCCATTTTTAAACGGCTTAGGTCGCCTAGTTTATTATATTCAGTTAGTTTCCACTGGATTTACTACTATTTACTAAGTGATATCTTTCGGCAATGTTCACAACTACTGTGGCCATATGCAATTACATTTTTCACCTGAGTTATCTCCTAGGAGTTAATTTTCATCTTCTCTTTAAACTAACTTTTCAGCATTTTACAATTGGAAAAATACCCAAAAGTTGGTGAAAAAGTACTATCAATTTTATTTTGAGTATTTTCTTGCTTGCTGGTGACTTAAAAGGTATTTAATGCCAAACTATGAAAATATCACTTAGGAGAAAACTCAGGAGAAAAAATAATTGCATATGGGCCCGTATGTTTTATTCTATGAAGAAAGTGGAGGTTTTTAGAATAAACTAACAAAACATGAATCCCATTTACATTGTAAAGGAATTGCGTTGACTTTTATAATTATTTTATTATTTTTAGATGTATTGTATTTTTTTTTACTTTTGTACCATTTTAATTAAGAATGTATAAAATATAACAAGTGGATGTTTCAGTTCTACCTGCTGGTTTGGTTGGAGTTTAGTAAAGGTGGGCTGCTTTACTGCTATAATAAACTATTCTCCAGACTTGACAGGAAAGGAATCCTTGTCTCAAATGGACTTATGCTAGGTACACACAATGCAATTTTCTGACAGATGTACTGTCAGATCGATCATTTCCAACATGTCCAATCTGATTTCAAATCGATTTTTCAATCAATTTTCCACGTCTATGAAAAATTGGTCAAAAATCGGTCGTAAATCAGATCGGACATGTTGGAAATAATCGATCAGACAGTAAATCTGTCAGAAAATTGCATTAATCTACTGCAAAGTGGTAAAGGAAGAATCCTTGCAGGATACAAAACTTACCAGCCAATGCAACGGGTAATGCTTTAAAAATGAAACATTTAGTTATGTGTAATACAAATAGTTCCTTGATAAAAAATTGTCCTAAACTCAATTTATAAAACTAAAATGAAAAGAAATGCCATATCTATTAAATACAGTGTTATTCTTACATTTTATGTATGAATATATTATGCGTACTGCTTGAAACTAGTAGGTGGCGTACTCAAGCAATGATCAAGAGTCCCAAGGTCACAGTTTCTTTTCCCCAAAGGTGATAATTTATGGCCTACAGACACACACTTGTGTCCTCTGATTTTTTTCTAGAGGTTCATACAACTGTCATTATTTGTAACTCTACTACAGTGGTTTGTTACTTAAAAACACAAGAGGCTTTGCAAACTGAGTAACATTACTGAACCCTGTTAAATATGGATATTCATAACATTTTAACACAAATAATAAAAAAAATAAGTGAAGATGTATGCAAAAAATTATAGCGCCTCCAACCACATTGCGACGCATGTGCCGTCAATTTTATTGTGCACTTTTACTGTGTGTTTTCCTGGGGAGTTCCCAGCGGTTTTTATCCAGCTGTAGGAATCGTGCAATCATACTGTATACATGGAGCATATTACCAGTGGTAAAATGTACTGGTGAGACCTATACTAGTCTACTATGCTATTATACTCTATTCTGTTCTGCTATTCCAGAAGGAGCTAGGAGCTCCATTATTAACCGGTTGTAAAATGACCTTTCAGACTGTAGGAATAATAACACAAAAAAAAAAAAAATAAATAAATTAGCTTTTAGCCCTTTTCTGCTTCAAAAAAGACCCCTTGATTATGCATCCGAAAATTAGCCTTCTCCATGCTGACTTCAAGTCTGGGTCAGTTTAAAAGCAGTAAAATAAACACGTAAATAAAATAATAACAAAAAGTTAGATTTTTTTGGTTGAAGAACTGGATATAGAAGATGCCTCCCATATCCAGTTTTGTATTTTTACTTGTTTATAGATGTGTTTTTTTATTTTTTTATTTTTATTATATTGAAAGAAATGTTTGAACAGCAACCACCCTTCCAGAATCCTTAGTCAGATGGAAGAAGTCCACAATGTGGATGGCTTTTTTTCCCCCACAGGCAATCTACAGTGATTACTTACACTACCATTGACCACCACTGGCAATATTCACTCTGCATTTCATTTACTTTTGTTCCATAATATTACACCAGATTGGCTTCAATTTCTGTTGTTCATCTTTCTTAAAGAGGACCTTTAATGCAAAATTGAACTTCATTCTAATCACTAGCTGATACCCCCCCCCCCCCCCTTTCCCCTTTTCCACTAGAAATCTTTACCTTTTCTTAAAAAAGATTATCAGGGGCATCTGTGTGGCTAATATTGAGGGTAACACCCTTCCACAATGTGACATCATTGCCATACAAAATACAGTTTCCTCTCTGTGAAACTCATTGCAGTATGGGTGATAACCGCTGTTGCCAACTACCAAGCAAAGCAGTATCTCCCTCTCTCTCTCTCTCTCTCTGTGTGTATATATATATACAGTGGCTTGCAAAAGTATTCGGCCCCCTTGAAGTTTTCCACATTTTGTCACATTACTGCCACAAACATGAATCAATTTTATTGGAATTCCACGTGAAAGACCAATGCAAAGTGGTGTACACATGAGAAGTGGAACGAAAATCATACATGATTCCAAACATTTTTTACAAATCAATAACTGCAAAGTGGGGTGTGCGTAAATATTCAGCCCCATAAATCAATACTTTGTAGAACCACCTTTTGCTGCAATTACAGCTGCCAGTCTTTTAGGTTATGTCTCTACCAGCTTTGCGCTCTAGAGACTGAAATCCTTGCCCATTCTTCTTTGCAAAACAGCTCCAGCTCAGCCAGATTACATGGACAGTGTTTGTGAACAGCAGTTTTCAGATCTTGCCACAGATTCTCGATTGGATTTAGATCTGGACTTTGACTGGGCCATTCTAACACATGGATATGTTTTGTTTTAAACCATTCCATTGTTGCCCTGGCTTTATGTTTAGGGTGGTTGTCCTGCTGGAAGGTGAATCTTCACCCCAGTCTCAAGTCTTTTGCAGACTCCAAGAGGTTTTCTTCCAAGATTGCCCTGTATTTGGCTCCATCCATCTTCCCATCAACTTTGACCAGCTTCCCTGTCCCTGCTGAAGAGAAGCACCACCAGAGCATGATGCTGCCACCACCATATTTGACAGTGGGGATGGTGTGTTCTGAGTGATGTGCAGTGTTAGTTTCCTGCCACACATAGTGTTTTGCATTTTGGCCAAAAAGTTCCATTTTGGTCTCATCCGACCAGAGCACCTTCTTCCACATGTTTGCTGTATCCCCCACATGGCTTGTGGCAAACTGCAAATGGGACTTCTTATGCTTTTCTGTTAACAATGGCTTTCTTCTTGCCACTCTTCCATAAGAGCCAACTTTGTGCAGTGCACGACTAATAGTTGTCCTATGGACAGATTCCCCCACCTGAGCTGTAGATCTCTGCAGCTTGTCCAGAGTCACCATAGGCTTCTTGACTGCATTTCTGATCAGCGCTCTCCTTGTTTGGCCTGTGAGTTTAAGTGGACGGCCTTGTCTTGGTAGGTTTACAGTTGTGCCATACTCCTTCCATTTCTGAATGATCACTTGAACAGTGCTCCGTGGGATGTTCAAAGCTTTGGAAATCTTTTTGTAGCCTAAGCCTGCTTTAAATTTCTCAATAACTTTATCCCTGACCTGTCTGGTGTGTTCTTTGAACTTCATGGTCTTGTTGCTCCCAAGATTCTCTTAGATAACCTCTGAGGCTGTCACAGAGCAGCTGTATTTGTACTGACATCAGATTACACACAGGTGCACTCTATTTAGTCATTAGCACTCATCAGGCAATGTCTATGGGCAACTGACTGCACTCAGACTAAAGGGGGCTGAATAATTACGCACACCCCACTTTGCAGTTATTGATTTGTAAAAAATGTTTGGAATCATGTATGATTTTCGTTACACTTCTCACTTGTACACCACTTTGTATTGGTCTTTCACGTGGAATTCCAATAAAATTGATTCATGTTTGTGGCAGTAATGTGACAAAATGTGGAAAACTTCAAGGGGGCCGAATACTTTTGCAAGCCACTGTATATATATGTGTATATATATATATATATATATATGTATATATATATATATATATATATATATATATATATACACACACACTGTACTATATATATATATATATACTATACTATATATATATATATATATATATATATATATATATATATATATATATATATACACTGTATGTAGCTTAATAGCTTATCACATAGTTGGGGTGTGTGTTTTATTGATAAGGGCAGTTGGTGCTGTCCATTTTGTTCCTTTTATTCATGCCTGCCAGTAATAAAGATTCTGACCTGCAGGCTCATTGAGGATCGAACAATATGAATGAATGACACCTATAATCTTGTGATCTATCTTCTATTTTTCACTTTTCACTTTGAAATGTTTTGATTTATTTGTATTCCTTTAATACTTTTTTTAAAGGTAAGGTTCAGGGAGGGTGGTTAAAAAATAAAAATCAATTTCCACTTACCTGGGGCTTCCTCCAGCCCGTGGCAGGCAGGAGGTGCCCTCGCCGCCGCTCCGCAGGCTCCCGGTGGTCTCCGGTGGCCGACCCGACCTGGCCAGGCTGGCTGCCAGGTCGGGCTCTTCTGCGCTCCAAGGCCTGGAACTTCTGTGTCCCACGCCGGCGCGCTGACGTCATCGGACGTCCTCCGGGCTCTACTGCGCAGGCGCAGTAGTTCTGCGCCTGCGCAGTAGAGCCCGGAGGACGTCCGATGACGTCAGCGCGCCGGCGTGGGATGCAGAAGTTCCGGGCCTTGGAGCGCAGAAGAGCCCGACCTGGCAGCCGGCCTGGCCAGGTCGGGTCGGCCACCGGAGACCACCGGGAGCCTGCGGAGCGGCGGCAAGGGCACCTCCTGCCTGCCACGGGCTGGAGGAAGCCCCAGGTAAGTGGAAATTGATTTTTATTTTTTACCCACCCTCCCTGAACCTTCCCTTTAAGTAAAATTTCTCTTTAAGGTCTCAAACATAATACTTCATTGAGTTTTGTTAAAGTCACTAAAGTGATCTATAAGTCCTTTAAGTAATGTATACTGTTGTCCACTAATGAAATCAGTATACTCACCACAATCACAGGCACTTTTGTAAAGAGAACTAAAATAATGTAAAGAAAGCAGCCAAACGTACAGCAATTTCATAGAAATAACTAGTCCTGTTTTTTCGAAACATTGCTCTGTTTGATCGGTGTTCAGCTAAACAACCTAAAATATTTGGGAACCACCAAAACACCACTAAAGTCAATGGAGAAAATTCTGGTGCCGCGTTCAGCCCTTTGGAGGGCTATTACAAAAGATAATGGCAGCACAATATGGGAAAATATCAACGCATACAGCATTAAAAAGGGGCCATTTCATACAACTTCCTGAGCAACATGAGAAAGACACATATCCTTGAAATTAAAGCTTTGGATAGATACATTTTAAAGATAGTCAGACTAGTGACAATCTGCTTGTCGCTAGCCTGCTTTATTTATGTGAGGCTGTCAATCAGCCTCCTCCTCACTGCTGCCTCCATGACAGGCTCCCCCCATCGCCATCCGCCTCTTGTTAGCTTCCTCCAATAGGAAGCCAAGCCGCGACCCAGGAGTACTAAGTCTGAAGAAGGCTTATTAGTCAAAAGTAGACATGGTCAGAAATGCCCATTTTTGATTCCATGAAAATTCCGATTTCCACCAATGCCATTTTCTGTTTTTTTCCGATTATCCGATATTTTCCCTTTTTATGATTCTGATTTTCAAAGAGTTTTTTTATTAGTCATTTTTTTGCATCAGAGAATGAAAAAAAATTTAAATAAAAAAAAAAAAAAGTAAACCGGAAAAAATTGAATTCGGAAAACCGAAAGATTTTGTAATTGGTCTAAAATTACAGCGGTGATCCAATTTTTGCAGAAAAATTCTGCATTCTCTGATTTGTTTAATGCTTCCTGTTATAAACTGTTCTAATCACCTTTTTCCGGCACCAGCAACTCATCAGCAAGAGTTGCACACACGACTCATCACAGCAAGCAGGAGATAGACTTTCACAGGCTTCTTCAATATTCACGTTATTTATTCAGGAAACAGAAATACAGATAGATACAGTTCATCATATCCTAGCCACGCCAATCTTCATGTCGCGTTACAAGCTTCTTGATTAAACTTCCTGCTGAAGTCAATCAGGTACCTTCTTTCTAAACTACGTTACACTAGACTACCTATGTACAGCATACATCATATCAGATTACAGAAAGGAATGAAATACTTAGAGGTTCCAGTCAGCATTAAAGTAGGAAGCATAGCAGGAATCAGAGACAGAATGCCCTCTGTCCGCCCATCGCGCATCTTTAATAGCGGATAGGAAAGAGTTAAATCTGACATCATCTTCGCCACGACTATTGGCTTAGCCCCCTCGTGGTGTCATAAAACACACCTACTCGATTAATATTTAATGAGGCTCTTGACATACTTACAAGAATTTTGGTATTTAGAAAACATGGCCTATGTTTACTGTTCCTGTGGTGTACATGTTGAGGTCAGTGTAGGCCTGTGGCCTTCTATCAGGAACATGTTCTCCGATGTTCTCAGTATCTGCTTGTTTATTCAAGCAGACACTGAGATGCCTCTGCCTGCATCACAAGAGACTCTATTTATGTCAAAGACATACTCTGCGGACAAGCCTTTTACATAAACTCAGGCCAAGTAACTGAGGCCTACTTAAATTCTAACAATCCCCCCTAAAATGGCTTGATCCGCAGATTCCAGCTTCTGAACCCCACAGTACCTGGTTTCGTTTCTTTATGTTTCACTTTTCGATGTTCGTGCTCACACAACTTCTCTGCTCTAGGCGGTTATCCCTGGGAGAGAGAACAAGACCTCTTGGTCTTCCTGTAACCAGGCTCTCTGGGGATGCCCTACTTCTAAGTCCCTCTATACCACATGCTCAGCATTTGCGTCACTTGCGTATCACTCACAAACTTGCATGACCACAGAAAAGTGAAACTCGTTTGTTTGTTACACAACGGAGCAGTGCCAGGTGCCTTCTAAAAGAGCGCCTTTATACAATCAGCTCCATCACCGGTACTACTAAACCTATACCCGTAACCCTGTATATCCCTTAATTTGGAAATATTGGTTCATGAGATTGTTTATGAGGCACCAATCTCTTGACCAGGTTAATTTGTTTTACGTAATTTGACACACAACCTCACCTGGATAATGATGCCTAAAGTTGTCATCCCCATCCAGACGACCAGTGGGTGTAGGAAGAACTTTTGAACTGCAGAGGCCCAGTCCGAGTGTCCCTGGAACATCACCGGAAACCTTTTCCACCAGGTCAGACTGGAACTCACCTGCTTATTTTTGTGTTCTACCTCGTTAAGATCACCTGGATCATGGTGAAATCTTACCTCTAACTTAGTGTACTGTCTGTTTAACCGTTGTAACAAAGTGTGGTCGTCTTGGATCAAACCCTGTTCCCCTTTGTCCTATGTCGGGTTCTCTTTCGGGATGGGAACTTCATGTGAAACTTTGAACTTTAGAGTTCTCTTAACAATTTGAGAAATAACGTCATCAAACCTGGATGACTTGATCGATATGGGATCTCCGCTCACCCAATATGTTCCCCTTGACAGATCCCCCTTATCGGAACAATTATGAAAATGTACCTTGAATGTGTCCTTAGACATGATGCTAAAAAAACAAACCTTTTCTTCAGCCACCGGAACTATCGGTTTGGCTTCAGGGTGGATCTTTTGAATGGTAGCCTCGCATTCTGTGTTATTGAGCCAGCAGGCTTCTTCACTAAATTTGACTTGCCCCGGCAAACACAGGTACCTCTGGGAGAATTGCCCGCATGAGGACAACTCTACTCGTTTCACCTCCCCGTCTAGCACCAAAAAAGGTTGACCTCTCAGGTCCCGGTGTAAGACATGTGTTGAGGTGGGAACTAAGGAAGTGGCGGTGCCTAAAGGAATGTTGCACCGTTTCCATTTGTTCACCCAAACATCTCGAAGCTTCCATGCAAAAGATCCTTCTCCAGAAAAATCAATATACCTCCCCTTGTCCAATCTCAGTTGTACAGGATCTATTAGCATCTCCCTGGCAGGAGGTCGGGAAGACTGTACTCTCTGCAATCTTTCAATTAAGAGTACCTCTTCACTTATCCAACTAGCATGAGGATAAATGGCTGCATATGGACTGTGTAATATCGTCCCCTGTTGTGACCCGTGTTGTGAGAATGGGGTTCCCTGTGTTGGTTCTCCCTCCCCCGGGATCGCTCTCCCCACCCTCTTTGTCACCTGGAAATGTGCCTTGATCTCGATTTTTACTTCTTGTTTCGAGAACCACCACCCCTCGGCTTTCCAGCCTTTACGTGTGTATAGTTGTTTCAGAGACACCCTCTGTTGGCAACCCCAGAGTGTGATGTTGTCCCCTGCGTCTCTCTGGTAGGAGAATTGACACCTCCTGCTCGTTCCTCTCCAATCTGGAACCATCTCACTCTGGATAACCAAGACAAGGTACCCCCGAATCACACACTCCACCTTTTGCATGTACCCATTGTACTGCAATGTACCTTTTAACAAAACTTTAGATCGGTGCATCGATTCTGGGAGTGTGACATTCAATAGCAGATTTACACTGTCATTCAATCCATACTGCCCGCACACCTGACCCTTCAGACCTGTCATCCACCTTGTGCCATGAAATTTGTTTTCACCTGGCACAAGTGCTCTTTTCCTCCATCCCTGCTTGGTCCATCTGTGCCAAGCGGAGGGAGGCGTGAAAGGATTAGTACCTTTGTCACCAAACATTAACATGCTTGGGCCTTGTGTTCTCATTAACTCCTTATTATACATGAGAATGTCCTCTCTTCGTTCTCCTAGGACGAAATGGCAACCTAGGATCACCATCAGCACGGTATTCATCATTATAAAAGCACCTCCTTGGGAAAGAAAAACATTAGCAATTTGCACTATGCTTTGCTCAGTCAGTTTTTTTAGTCGTTTTCCGATCTCAGGAACCTCGTTTTTTAGTCTCTTTCCAATTTCAGGAATCTCGCTATTCTCCAAACTCAGATTGGCATCTGGAACCTTTCGCTTATCCGACTGACATCTCCATCTTTGCTGCCAGCACTGCAGCTGTCTCGAGTCCATATTGCCAAACTCCTGAAATCGAAATACAAACAAATCAATTCTTATTAATGATTTGGAATTCGCCCTGCGGCTTGTACTCTGTACACTTTAAATTGATCAATATATACCGTAATTGATCTTGTTGCTTTATGGTTCTCATGAACTCTGTTTACTCTTTTTGGTAGATTGGAGTTAAACTTCTCTCCCCTACCTAAGTACTATCCTAAGTACTTACCTGTGTAAAATATGCTCCCGCGGACTTCACCTTTGGAAGCTCCCACCTCATTGCAAGCTCCCTCCACATCACCCCCTATCTGTACATGCGCGGCCGTCGCATGCACAGATTACGGATGCCACACACCTGTTGTTGCTTTGCAGGTGAGCCTGCAATGCTCTTACTCATTATCGCATTTACTTACCTAGAACTTCAGTGCGATACCAGCTCTGCTAGAAGTTCTGTGTGTTGTACCCTCTGACCAATGTTTGCCGTGCTACTACCCCCATACTAAAAAAAAAATGGCTGCCTCCCTGTAGGAAGGAGCACTTTGCACTGAAACTACACAGGGTGCAGGGCTAAGCATTCCAGCGTCAAATGCCTGTATGCAGATCCCTGAATGCCCACTTGGTAGGTAGTCGTATGGCAAACCTGTCCTGATACACTGTAACTCTGTAAATGGCAATTCTTTCATCTGTATAATTGCCCCATGAACTGCGATCAGTTCTTGTTCTTGTGCTACACTTGGTAGGAGCTGGAAAAACATATTTGACCAATCAGTGGACGGAAAAACACATAAAAAACAGCCCCAGCCCAGCATTGACCTTTTAGTCAAACACTGGACCTGTCCACGTCAAAAACCGGAAAAAACGTTACCGCTCTGCAGCCGCGGCGACGGATACCTGGATTGGTCAACTCCCTTTTTTCCACCTCCGGCACCCCCTGATGCACTGTCCCCCCTTTACTCTATTGGGAACTCATGCTGCACCACCAGTTAAGGTGCCTCACTTAAAGGAATAATCCCATAAGCAACTCAGTACAGACACTTTCCTGATCTGCGCTGCTACGTGTTTCCCTGCACCTAGCTGGGAAACACTTCCTATCCGTGACCATGCTAGTGCTAGTCTCACAGCCACAGCTTGGTGCACGTATTCTGGCATTCCTTTCCCTGGACCCAGGGAAAGGCTCTGGGGAAATACTTCGGGATCCGAGATACTCAGTAGAATGTCTCTGTATTTCTACCCCCCTTCCTTCAGCTGCTCTGCCCGGAGCCGCGAGCACAGCCTGAGGTGACGTGGATCCCCCCAGCCCCTACTCCCCCCCTGCCATGACGTGTGGGGGCCATGACTCTTGGGGGCGGGCCCCCTCCCCAATGCCGCCATTTTGAGTCCTGGACTGCCAGCTAAGATGGCTGCTCCCATAGCAACCTCTCAATCCTATAAACATTAGGAGAAAAAACAAACTCAAACAGAACAAACATTTTACGCATAATCGCACATAGCATCGATACACATTGCAGAGAATCAGCATTCCGCTACATACATTCTTGGATGTCTGCAAAAACCTAAGGAAAAAAAAAAACCCCGTCACAGCTGTAATCCTAAATGCTATCAGACCTAATGATCCCCAGTGACGTACGACTTTTTCACAACCCAGCCATCCGCTTAACCCAGACATAGCTCAGAGCTACTAAAACGTGCTGTGAACATTTCACAAGAGGAAAGAACATGCTAACCGAAAAAAAACGCCAGAGTACAGTGGCACCTCACCCATGATCTCAGCTGTAGCTATGAACTGTTTCCCACCTTCAAAGCGACCCAGAGACGTTGGCTGTGCATTCCTGTCTACCCAGCTCACCGAAAAAGAAAAGAAAGAAGAAAAACCTACTTCAACAGCTAACTCGTGCATTAAACCTTACACACTTCTAACAACTCACATATTACAACTGGACTGTCTCACACTCCCTCTTTCCTCTCTCCCCCCTCTACTACTCGAAAGCCGCCCCCCCTCCTCTTCTGCGGGGCGCTCTATGCTAGACTGCAGCACTGCTGGCATCACTCCAAGCTGTCCTCACCCCTACGCAGACAGCTTCTCTGAGAAAGCGAGAGAGAGAAAAAAAACAAAACAAACCCAGCAGAAAACACATAAACTCTGAAGACAGCACTCTGTACGCTTCACACCGAAGCTGCACATTAAAGCACAAACCCCTGAAAACAGCACTATAAAAAAAAGACGTACGCAGCCTCTAGCAGCTGCACCGAACACATTATCACTTGTACAATAAAGATAATGCAAAATAACAACGTAAACTATACTTGCCTGATCAGCGGACACTTGGCAATTCATCAGCTTTCGCAACTTTTCCCCGCGAAACTTCTGATTGGACCCCCTGGAACTCCTGAGCGTAATCTCTCTGGCTCAGTGGATCGGCTTCTCCAGCAGCCGTTGTGACCAGCCTCCCTCGGAGCGTTCCAGCACCTGCGATCCTGTTTTAGGCTTGTAACTGCTGTGCACCTGCAGCTAAAGTTTAACGTCCAAGAGTTTCGCCGCTGATTTCCTCGAATTGCAGCCCGTGTGCTGGCTCACGCACACCCACACCACTTATCAGCTTGATAAGCTTTCCACTCCGCGTCTATTCCGCTTGTGTCGCTGTGGAATATCTTGAAAACTTCGGCCCCTGGCCCCTGTCTGCCTGTTTTGCTAGACAGTGAAGGGTTTAATCGGCACCATTGTTATAAACTGTTCTAATCACCTTTTTCCGGCACCAGCAACTCATCAGCAAGAGTTGCACACACGACTCATCACAGCAAGCAGGAGATAGACTTTCTCAGGCTTCTTCAATATTCACGTTATTTATTCAGGAAACAGAAATACAGATAGATACAGTTCATCATATCCTAGCCACGCCAGTCTTCATGTCGCGTTACAAGCTGCTTGATTAGACTTCCTGCTGAAGTCAATCAGGTACCTTCTTTCTAAACTACGTTACACTAGACTACCTATGTACAGCATACATCATATCAGATTACAGAAAGGAATGAAATACTTAGAGGTTCCAGTCAGCATTAAAGTAGGAAGCATAGCAGGAATCAGAGACAGAATGCCCTCTGTCCGCCCGTCCCGCATCTTTAATAGCGGATAGGAAAGAGTTAAATCTGACATCATCTTCGCCACGACTATTGGCTTAGCCCCCTCGTGGTGTCATAATACACACCTACTCGATTAATATTTAATGAGGCTCTTGACATACTTACAAGAATTTTGGTATTTAGAAAACATGGCCTATGTTTACTGTTCCTGTGGTGTACATGTTGAGGTCAGTGTAGGCCTGTGGCCTTCTATCAGGAACATGTTCTCCGATGTTCTCAGTATCTGCTTGTTTATTCAAGCAGACACTGAGATGCCTCTGCCTGCATCACAAGAGACTCTATTTATGTCAAAGACATACTCTGCGGACAAGCCTGTTACATAAACTCAGGCGAAGTAACTGAGGCCTACTTAAATGCTAACACTTCCGAGTTCTGTGATTGGGCTAAAATTTCTGAGTTGCGGTAAATCGCATTTCCGCGGAATTCCAATTTCCGTTTTCTGAATTCTGATGGGAAATTTCAATTCCACTGAATCCGAATGATCGCCCCTAGCTAAAAGCGTACTCTTTTTCTCTTAAAGATGAACTCCAGTGAAAATAATAATGATGAACAAGAGTGCTTAATTTTTACAATAATTATGTAGAAATTATTTAGTCAGCGTTTGCCCATTGTGAAATCTTTCCGCTCCCTGATTCACATTCTGACATTTTCACATGGTGACATCTTTACTGCTGGCAGGTGATGTCAGTGGAAGGAGATGCTGCTTGCTTTTTTGGCACTTAGAAACAGCTGTTATTTCCCACAATGCAACAAGGCTCCCACAGTGTGATGTCAGCACCATGGTCCTGACATCACACTGTGGGAGGGGTTTCACCACAATATCAGCCATACAGAGCCCCCTGATAATCTGTTTGAGAAAAGGAATAGATTTCTCATGGAAAAAGGGGTATCAGCTACTGATTGGGATGAAGTTCAATCCTTGGTTACAGTTTTTCTGTTTAAGTTAGTCAATAAATGGTATCATATTGGTATCAAGAGTTCTTGCTTCTACTGATGGATACTGCTACTACTTAATTTAGGCAGCAATTACATGTAGCTGTTGGAACTTATTGCACCCAATCCAGTTGAAGTTTACTGTATGGTGCTGACATCGCAACAATTAACGATGTTCTGTCCCTGAACAGAGAATTTCAACATGGCGGCACCCAGGATGAAATTATTACTATATTACAACATTATTCCAGACACTGACAGACTTCACAGAGTGTTGTAATTTTGTCTAATTGGGGAATTGCTACTTGTACATTGCTTGCAAGTGACAGATTCTTGTTAAAATGCTTTTTAACTTTACAGACTGAGGACACATTTTACAAGACTGGATTGGGTGTGAGGTGTGATTCAGCCAGGAGGAAAATGACTGGGGACAAAACATAAGAGAATGAATCTGGTTTTGCATTGAAGAGACATGACATTGTTAATGTACAAGGTTACAGGTTTGGGATTAAAACATGACAAATGATTGATTGGAGTCTTGCAGACATGTACAGTTAAAAGAACAGAATTGACATGAGTTATTGTTTTGACAAATTCCTCACTGACATAGGTGTCATTCATCTGCAGGGAGGTATTGTCCTGAACATATGTGGCTGAGTCTTATTCTGTACTTTTCACAATTGCACATATGACTAAAATGTAATAAGCAAGTGGTTCACTAACAGAGGTCATTAGATAAAAGAAATAGAGACTGTTGCCTCTGAATTTGTTTAGATATAAAATAATTGGAACACATCAGATAAGATATAATTTCCTTACATAATCAATCAACCAACCAATAGGATACAACATCTTCATAAAAAAAACCCAAAAAAACCATTAACCACTTCCCCTCCCCCGGGAAGAGTAACTACGTCCCTGCAAAATATATCTCCTTGCTAGGGCGTAGCTACTATGTCCCTTCCTGCTCCCTTCCCCCCCCCCCCCCCCCCCACTTGCTCGCCCCTCCCCCCGCGCAGTCCCGGGATCGTTACCGCCGTCAATCAACGGCCGGAAGATCAATGAATGGGAACACAGTTCCCATTTATTGATCTAAGTCACCGTGTGAATGACCACAGCTGTCTATTAGATGGCGTCGTCATTCACAAAAAATGAGGCTTACACATCCAAGCATAACTTCCTCTTTGTGTAGCAATACTACACATACAGAAGTTATGCGCGAGGAGATCTTGTGGCCAAATAGTAAAATTACATCTACACACTTTTTTTTTTCATTAAAAGACATTATTTAACATCTCAAATTAACTCCTTACCACCCACACTCCCCAATAGTTACACCCCAAATTTCATTTGTAAACATAAAAAAAAAATCATAATAAAAAAAAATACATAAATAGTTACCTTAGGGACTGAACTTTTTTAATTTGTATGTCAAGAGTGTATATAACTGTTACTTTATAAATTATGAGCTTGTAAGTAGGGATGGACGCAAAACTGAAAAAAATGCACCTTTATTTCCAAAGAAAATATTGGCGTCATACATTGTACTAGGGAAAAATTTTAAACGTTGCAATAACTGGGGCAAATGGGCAAATAAAATATGCAGGTTTTTTTTACGGTAGCATGTATTATATTAAAACTATAATGGCCGTAAACTGAGAAATAATGATTATTTCTCCGTTTTTTTCTTCTTTTGCTGTTAAAATGCAGTTAGAATAAAATCATTCTTAGCAAAAAGTACCCTCCAAAAAAAAGCCTAATTGGTGGCGAAAAAAACAAGATAGATTTTTCCGTTGTGATAAGTAGTAATAAAATTATAGGCGAACGAATGGAAGGAGCGCTGACAGGTGAAAATTGCTCTGTTTTTTTTAAAGTGAAAAACCCTTGGAGGTGAAAGGATTAAAGTGGATCTGAGCTAAAAAAACAAAACAAAAGAAAAACAAAACCTTTGACTGTATTGCACCAGCAGCATTATAAAGTGCAACAGTACTACCTAGATAAATCTTACCCATTTTTAAAAAGTGCAAAACACAAATGCAACGTCAAAAATGCAAATACAACCTTAAATATGCAAAACATTTGCAATTCTGGCAGAGGTGCTCCCAGGAGCACTTATGATTTTGGAACCAGGAGAGCCACAGCAGTAGATAAATGACGGGGAGAGGCTTATTACATTAGAGGGTGATAGAACAGGGAGAAATAAAAAAAAATAGGTAGAAACATTCACTATTTAATATATTTGAGGAGGCCATTAGTGATGACCCCACATTTAATCTTGGATCCAGTTTAAAGCATAACTCGAGAAACAGATGTTTTCTTGGTGCTCGTTAGAAGCAACTTATTTTTAACTGTGTATTATACATTTCTTTATCAGCTGTTCAAATAAATGTGTTTCCGTTTATCTGGGTGTTAGGGCTTTCATCAACCACTTCCTGTAGCACAGCCTTCCAATGCTCTCATCTCCAGTCATCAAAGAAAATCTGGCCCTGCCTCTCTCACTGCGAACAGCATGGTTTTGCAGGTTTCACACTACCAGCCTCTTCTGTAGAGCCTGCTATTAACTGCTTCAAGTCAGCTGCTTCAGGACATGCAACCACATTTTTAAAACAGTATGGTTGCTGGAGCCTTATTTATCCCATTCCCAAAAGGGAACATCTGACCATCAATCTTAAGCTGGCCGCTAACTATCCAATCTTTTTCATCCAATCTTACCATTTCTATGTAATATAAGGTAACTGCTTAAATTATCCATTCAGCACGTTCACTCAGTTTACCTTTATACTACATAGATTTGGTAAGATTGGATGAAAAAGATTGGATCATTAGTGGCCACCCTAAATGAGTTCTGCAATGGTATGTTTAGATCTGTGCCTGGAAATGACATTGATGGAATATATTTCTGCGGCTTAAAAGAGTTAAGCTTTTATAAATACATTAGTCTTCCTTTCAAAGTTGTCAAGTGATGGCTTTGCAAGGCTTTTATTTGTTGGTCGTGATCATATGAAAATGCTGGAAGTGATCACAGCAAATTAAAACCTTGCATAAATGTCAGCTGATCAGACTAATCACGTGACTCCATGAGTTCTTATTAACATGAGCATCTCTCCTGTCAGTATGTGCCGAGCTGAAATGACCTATTCATTTCAGCATCATTTGTAGCTGTGAGGTGTCACACACTCCATGGGACAACAATGACATCACTAAAGGGCCTCCTCAGAGATGAATATTTATTTCTGTAATTAATTAGAATTACAGTAAACTGTGGCCCAGAGGGGAGTGGTCACTATGACCCTTAAAGTCAACCTCCAGACTAAAAATCTGCTCAGCAGCACTGAAAAGGTTTGGTGTTTCTTTAACAATTTCACAGCATCAGAACTTTGTTTTTCTTACCCAAGCCTCATTTTTAGCTGCACAGAAGAAAACTACCCGGGCATTTTTCGCCTGATGCTGTGCAAAGCATGATGGGATTTCTGATGTTGTTGTTCTCCTCGTTGCATAGCACGCGCAGCTGGGAAGGGGTGATCAGGACACATGACAGTTGGAACTTTGTCTCATGCTCCCTGTCACCTCCTTTCAACCAAAAAGATGGCTGCCCCCATGAAATCACAAACATTTGCCCGTTCTTTTAAAACAGGCTGGGTAAGAGATTATATTACCTATTTTAATTAACATAACTAATGTAACTTAATGACAGTATGTTTGTTTAGGCTGAAGTTCCTCTTTAATGTTTCGAAGCGCCGCACACTAAAGTGTCACGTCGAAGCTGGGCGCCTCTATGGCACTAATGCTATAATGCGGAAGGGTAATTTGGGGTTCCAGCGATCACCGGACCTCGAATTACTTTTCCCTCCGAGTTGCTACTACTTAAAGGAATAATAGTATTTAACACCACCGGGAATTTAAGTGGTGCATGGTGAGCCTTTTGGCTCACCATGCACCCAACTAACCGGCAGTGAAATCATACGTACGCTTAGTGTTTGTTCCAGTGACATCAAGTCACATCAGTAAGCGATCACTGGAAATATGGATATATAGATAATATTTGTATATATATATATATATATATATATATATATATATATATATATATATATTTTTTTTTTTTTTTAAGTTACTTTTGCCTTAGAAAATGATGAAGAGCCGTGATGTGCACAGTAGCTGGCATGTCCTTTCACCCTCAAGCAAAACCAGTTACATTTTTATAAAGTGCATACAACCATTTAAATCATGTAATTTGTTTCAGCTAATTGCACAGCTATAATTACTAACAGAGTTCCGCCTCTTGTCACTGTGTTATGCTAGTCAAGGCCTTACATAAAATTTTAAACTACTGTGACAACAACCTGCACAGATTGTCCAGAGATTCCCAGCCAAGCAGCATTCCTTTTAGTTGCTAATCAGAGATTCGACTTGAAAAAGACCCAGCCTCTATGTTTAGGATAACACCAATTGGTGTATAATTGATGAAGCCAAACTGGGGGCATGCTGCACATGCAGGAGCGCTTGCTCAGTGGTGGTGGCAGTGGAAACCATATTGTTTCTGCAAGATCACTTTTACAACCCATCCTTGCAAAGCATCAGTATAACAGCCAGACAGCTAACATTATCGAAAAGGAAGTCACTTAAGAAAGTTTGCAATTCATATCATACAAGCCTTCGTTCAGCTTCTCATATTAAATGCATACCATATTCAATTTGCATGCATTAGCAATTCACAAGGTTTTTCAATTGCATCTTTACTCCCTTTGCAATAAATATATTAAAACGTGTCAGCGTGGCTTCTAGCAGCCTGCATCCAGTAGCTCCTTACTGCCAGAGGAAGAGGGAGGTCCTTTCCAAGAGAAAGGCAGATCACCTGACCCAGCCCACCTCTGCACACCAATGGTCATCGAAATTCGCAGTTACGCATCGTAATCACAATGCAAAATTTCAGGGAAAATCTTAATTAATTTCGTATGTAATAGTAATATTTCATAATTTCACTTAATTTTTCTCTTAATTTTTGAAAAATTTACACCTAAGTTTGTGCTGTTTTTAGTGGTTAATAAAGCCCCCATACATGCTATTGACATCAAAATTACTACATATGTTAAGGAGCATAGTGGGTACAACTAAAAAAAAAAAAAAAAACAACACCTTGTCGTTTTTGAGAAAATTGATTTTAAAAATGCAAAGAAAAATGGCTTTTATAAATTGTCATTTTGCAGAATTTGAAAAACATTTTTTCTTTGCATCTTTAAAATCAATTTTCTCAAAAACTACAAGGTCTTCTTGGAAATTTTTTTTTCATGTATGAAGGCTTTGTTATTTACTGCAAATAACAAATAGAGTAGCGCTCGACTATGGACTATGCAGCTAAAAGGTGACGGGGCGCTCCAGACCCCGCAAGGCAAAAGTACAAACAAACAATATACCCTAGCGCTATGAGTTCAGCTATGCCACAATTCACATAGGCATCTGTGTGTAGCCTAATGAAAAAGGGTAATACAGTACCTTGGTGGAGGAATTACCCAAAACACACGTACGGGGTAAGACGTGCGCCGTATTCCGCTTGGATCTTGAAGTAATCCCGACGCCCTTTCTGTCACGGACAGTGACAGTAGCTCCGTACAGCGCTGTAGCCGGCTGCTTAGGCTCCGATCACGTGATCTCCGGCCTTACTTCCTCCTGACGTCGGCAATGCGCTCCAGCGTGGTTCCGATTCCTTATTGGTCAGGGCGACCCACAGCGCTCCCTGGAGACAGCAAAAGGAGCCTTCTATCAGCGACAGTGAAGACTATCCAGCTGAGGTGCAAATAGCTGGCCGATTAGTGCGATACAGGAAGTAGGAAGCACATTAATCACCAGGAAGGTATCCTACTGCTGTGCAGGGATGGTCAATGAGATGCTATTTACTGCAACTTTGCGTAAAGTTGGCACGAAATGACGCAAAAATTATGTGAAATTTTATGTGAAATTACAAATGAGTATATAAAATCAATTAAATGTACAAATTGTTATTACGTATAGGCAAAATTGCAAACATTTACGTGAAAATTTGCGTAATCGTAATTAGCCGATTACGGTCATCACTACTGCCCACCGCACTCTTTGTTGCCAGCACTAGAACTCCTTACCTCTAATGTTTAGGGGTAGGTGGGGTACTAAAATAGAGGGGGTCATCTCCTTGAGTCCTTTCTGCAAATCACTTAACAATTTGCCTATTTGTTGCAGGTGTAAAACTGAAACAAATAAACCACACATTAATTTTAATATTTTGTTTTCGTACAGAAAAAGACTTTAAGAATGGAAGTGACCTGACAGTATTATAAATTGGGTCTAATTCCATAATGCAATATGATGCTTGATTGCACTTGGCTTCATATTGTGACATTTTAACCACAAGTGAATGAAAGTATACTATCACTTCAAAGAACAGGAGCTAGAATGCTTCTCTATTATCACAAATGTCACTGTCACTAGTTACCAGTGGCCCTGAAGTAAACCTGAGAAATACAAAAAAAGAGCATATAATGATTACATTTGTAATTGGAGTGAAAACTGCATGACAAAATAATTTTACAGGGTTACAGTCTTGAGAAATGTATGCAAGTTAGAAATGTGGCTGAGTGTGTCAGGAGGAAGCCCTCCAGTGACAGGAGGACATTCATTCCTTTTGACCTATAACACCAACAATTGATCTATAATGTGATAATCTGATGTTCTTTGGCTGCTCTACTTATTTGTACTGTTTTACAAATACAAATGTTAGAAGGTGTTGATATGATATTTATTGCAAAGCACACTGTTTTCTGTTCTTATAAATAAGTCCGGTAGTGTCAAGGTGTCTTGAGACATCCTCCATAACACTGGTGTAAATGAATACCGTCTCAATGCCATATTGGTTAAGGATGCTGCCTCTGACACAGGAGACCAGGGTTCGAATCTCGGCTCTGCCTAGGTAAGCCCACACCTATTCAGTAGGAGACTTTAGGCAAGTCCCCATAACACTGACACTGCCTATAGAGCACTTCCTAGTGGCTAAAGATCTGGCGCTTTGAGTCTGCAGGAGAAAAGCGTGATATAAATGTTATTTGTCTTTGCCATAAATATGATCCCGTTTTTGTCCAGTTTGGCGCAGGGTGAGCTGAAAACTCTGGGATCATGTTAAAAACGATTTCCTCTCCGAAGTTGTAGTAACTCGGACATGACACGTTATTTGTGTCCCGCTATTGTTGGCACCCGTATTACAAGGATTTCTTAAGAAATCTCCCTGCGCTGCCACAGCCATATTAACATTACTGCATGTGGTGGCGCCCAAGTCAGAAGCAGCACGGCACCGATCAGGCTCCAAGATGACCTGATCTGTCTCACTGAGCCATATTCAGTAAACTATTGTAAAGTTGCTGTGTGCACAGACTACATAGCTTGCATTGGTTAGGAAGTTGCTAGCAACTATAGCAATGCAGGCATTACCCAGGGAATGCGGTTGCGCTAATTTGCACAATGCCTGCTACAAAGCCTGTTGAAGTAATGGTAAAAATGCTTTGTGCTCCCTGCACATGGCAACTTTACCAGCGTTTACTAAATATGACCCATTATCTGGACTGAGTAAGTCTGAGACTTAAAGTAAGAGTCTGGACTCTTGCAATGGGAAGAGGCAATCTGATATAACATTTTCTAAGTTGCTCCTGATTTAAAATGTTGTGGTTTGCTCAGCGAGTCATCTACTGCCTACCACTTATAAATATTACTTTTCATATGTCCTATTCCATATTTACCTGATTCATTACTTCTATTTTATTTTTTTGTAGCACTAAACATAAGAAATGTATTGTAACTAATTACAAATATTTAATAAGTACATTATTATTTTTTTTCTCATTAATTCCCTAAATTCAATATAAATCAAAGCTTGTTTATACATCTCCATTTTTCCTGGTACTTAATTCTGGGAATTCAATATAAACCAGAATTTACACACTATTGATTAAATATTTAGTCTTCTATTTTGTTTTTTATTTCTGAAAGACCTGTTTTTTTTCTGGGCTAAATTACAAATGTCTACAGAAAATGGAGACGGAAGTCGTTTGATCGGTAATATGACAGATTCATTCAAGTGTCATTTTCAATAATGCAATTCAAAATGACTTAAATGTGAGAAGAATAGTGCAATAATTAGTGTAATTACTGAGGAAAACAGTATGGAAAGGTGTTTCCACACATTTCCTTGGCAATAATCACATTTTATGTTATACTTGATACAAATAATTTACTTTAGTTTGGATCTTGCTGACTTTCTCAATGAATAATCAAGAGAAAATTATCAAATGTGACTTAGAACCTGCGGAGAATAATAACACAATTTCCTTTCCTTCTGCCGGATCAGGATTTTGTGCCAATAGAATCATTCTGCACACTTTAAAAACACTTACCATGGCTGGAACATGAAATACCCCTCTACAGGATTCCTATTGATATGACCTGTCAGAATAATATGAAAATCTGGGCAATACCAGCATTCATTTATGTTTACAAAATGCCAATTCAGTAAGACTTTTTTTGCCCAAACTTGTAGCAATTTTCTGTTTGTTTCCAATATGATTTATTTTTTAATGTTGCTGTAACTTAGTGTGTTCCAAATTTTTAATATGCTTTCTTAATTGGCTTATTTAATAGAATTATACTCTTTGATTCATATGTATTTCACTGAATAAATTGGTTTTCTTGACTAAACATTTATTATTAAAAGGGCTTAAAGGGATGCTTAGCGGGGTGGCTGTGTATTCAGTGTGCTACTATTTGGAAGGATAGTTTTGTATTAGAGAATGGAATACTTTAAAAATTTACATGTACTGTAAAATGTTACATTTTAGTTCATATCTGGAGCAAAAAGGATAGCTACAACCACCACACACATACCCACTCAGGAGCAGGAGATCAGAAAAGCCACATGTGTAAGATTTGATGAGGAAGTCCCGCTGCACAGAGAATAAAAATCCGATCTTTATCAAAGCATCTGTGGATATGCAATGAAACAGCCAGGGCTGTGGAGTCGGAGTCGTGGAGTCGGTGGTTTCAATAAACTGAGGAGTCTAATGATTTTTGTACCAAATCCATAGCCTTTGGAAAAATTAGACTAAGGCCCGGTTCACTTGCGTTCCAGGTCCGGTTTCCCCGCACCCGGAACGCACCGTATACTGTACAAACGGACCCGGATGTGAATGGATACATTGTTATTCAAAGCATCTGTGGATATGCAATGTATCCATTCACACCCGTCCGTCTGTCAGGATCCGGATCCGGTCTGCGGTCCAGGCTGCGTTCAGGATTTTTCCAACATGCAGCATTTTTCCGGAACGCAGGCTCCGGCCGCCGCACCTGACCATTTTCCCCGCACCATAGGAAGTGATGAAAAACAGAAGTTTCTCATCACACTGGCAATAGGAACGGGTGCTTACGGCACCCGTCCTTTGCCACATGGGGGGTCCAGGCATGGACAGATGGGGGGGGAAGAAACAGCAGCGCTGACAGGACAACAGCCCAGGTATGTTTATTATTGTATTGTGGGCTGTTGTCCTGTACTGTGTGCGCTGTCCCCCCCCCCCCCCCTCCCCGACTCCCCCCTATGCCTGTCTGTGCTGCCGCGCCTGTTTAAAAGTACAGTATCGGCAATCTGGAAGTGTTACTTTCCGGATGCCGAACTGATACTTTTTTGTCCGCAACCTGACTGGATCCTGAGGGATCCGTACGGCCCCAGTACAAGACCCGGACCCCCCCGGACCCGGACGTACGGCCTGGTTTCACACAAAACGCAAGTGTGAACCGGGCCTAAGGATTTGGAGTCGAGGAGCTGATGAGTATGACTAAGGAGCCATGTTTGCGCCGATACGCATGAGCTGTTTCACTCTATATCCACAGATGCTTCAATAAAGATCGGATTTTTATTCCACATTTCAATTTAATGTATATCTTCTCAATACCTGCACTTCACATTTCTAAATACCAGTATGAAGCAAATATAATTATTAGTATTTATTTGCTAATTTAGATGTTTGTTGTTTGGGCATGCAAGGAAATAAAAAAGTAGTTTTGCTTATTACCTCCCCATGATATCTCCATAGCAGATATATATCATTTCACAACTGCATTCACATTTGTGAATCGCATTTCATAAAGTAACCTAGGTATCGTTTAAAGGGCCAATAGAGGCTCAAAAACTCCCTGGTATCTAGAGTTCCCTTTTGTGTACAAGCCAAAACAATAAATACAGTTGATCAATATAAAGGTCCAATGGATCCCTTAAATATTTTCTATAGTTTTTCTACCTAACTAGAAGGGGTTGTACTAGCAAAAATCATAGCCCTCTAATTACTGGAGTCACAATCCAGTTGATCCTGTATTCACCGATTAGCCAAGGGTAATCCTTGACTCTAATTATAACAAGCTGGCCAGTGGGTAACGCATAGCTAAATCATGTAGTGGTATTTCCACCTTGGCATTGTGGAACCATTGAACTCACGGTCTAAATGTGGTTGATCATTGTCAGGAAGAGTAGTCCATCCTTCATATCTTCTCTCTACTAAGTCTATGACAGTGTCAGTCTCTGAAGAACTGAATCGTTCACCACCCTCAATATTAGGGTTAAAACCTTGTAGGCTTTAGTTCCAGTAAAAGTGATATATACTAGACAGTCATACCTCAGTTTCACTGATGCCTGCAATAATTCAGCTATAAGTGAACATTTGTGGTTACCCACAATGCACCACTACTGAATATGCAAATTATTTCTTTTCACCCCCCCATATTTGCATATTCAGTAGTGGTGCATTGTGGATAACCACAAATGTTCACTTATAGCTGAATTATTGCAAGTTTTAGGCAAATCACACCAAGCATTGCTTATTAGTAGGAGGGCTTTTCGGTCTCTTTCATCCCCCTATACATTCCTAATGGTTTGGGTCATCCCGAGCTGCTCGGTTACTGTGTTGTACTGATGCCTGCAACACATATATTTCTACCTCATCTGCTAATCTTTCTACATTTTCAAAGTGTTTTAGTCCCCCTCCTTCACAACTGCCCTGACTGACTTAAAGATGATCTACCATCTACATAAACCCCACATACTTACTAAGAACCGTAACATTTCCAACAGTTATAACAAACTGGAGCTTCCTTCCAGATCACAAAGAGAGGCTGTGACCACCAAATTGCTGTAACACTGCAATGTCACATTGGTCTACCTCTAGAAAATACCTTTATTTAGACCAATGTGACAATGCAGTGGTACAGCAATTTGGTGGTCACAGCCTCTCTTTGTGATTGACTGAAGAGAAGGCATGGCTTTTACAGCCACACACTTGCCCCAGTACATTGGGCAGTGAACGACTTGGCTTGGCATGGCTTCAGCTCCAAGGTTATCCACACAGATGATAGGATCACATGAACGCAAAGTTAAAAACTCTCAGAGGTGAGTGTAAAGAGAGAGTTAAAGGTTCACAATTAGGTTAATTGGGGGGAGGGTCTAGCTAAGAAAAAATATTTTGTAACTGGGCTTTGAAAAAGGCATATACTTGTAGTAGATAATATATGTTTACCTAGTATACCACCCTGCAACATCATTAGATATTAGACAAGTTTTCATCTTAAATCTTGTTTAGCATGGATTATCTCCCTGCCATCAAATTTGCACTGTCCACTGTAATACAAAACTATGTAGCTGTTATCCACTTAATGTTGCCACCCACAGTTGCCCCATGTTCCTGTCGGCATTACTTATACAGGCCCTATCAGTTCACTTTTTTCTGAAGTTTTCTCTTAGCCTGCCTAGCGTTCTGGACGAGCTGAGGTCGTCCAAAGAAAACTTGCTGGAAATGTTCTGGACGAGCTCAGCTCGTCCTGCACTTTCCCCTCTCATGCTGTGATCAGCAGCGCTGCAGCAGCCTCTGAAGGCTGCTGCATGCTTCTCCCTAGGGAATCCCTAGGGAGAGAATGTGCTAGGGTGAGCGGGGGGATCCCCCTTCAGTGCGGGGTATTTTGGGCTGGGGGATCCCCCTCTGCGGGTGGGGGGATCCCCCTTCTGTGCGGCGTGCGGGTGGCCTCTACCCCTCCCCCCCCATCCTCGCTCCCCCCCCCTCCCTTTCTAGGCCCTTTGAGCAAATAGAACTACTCACTCAGGGGCCCTCTCCAGCGCAGCACTTCTTCCTCCATCGCAAAGTCCCGTCTGTTTACAGTTACATTACGAGACTTGGTGACGTCACCAAGTCTCGTAATGTAAATGTAAACAGACGGGACTTTGCGATGGAGGAAGAAGTGCTGCGCTGGAGAGGACTCCTGGGTGAGTAGTTCTATTTGCTCAAAGGGCTTAGACAGGGAAGGGGGGGGGGGGGGAAGCGAGGATGGGGGGGGAGGGGTAGAGGCCACCCGCACGCCGCACAGAAGGGGGATCCCCCCACCCGCAGAGGGGGATCCCCCAGCCCAAAATACCCCGCACAGAAGGGGGATCCCCCCACCCGCAGAGGGGGATCCCCCAGCCCAAAATACCCCACACAGAAGGGGGATCCCCCCCACCCGCAGAGGGGGATCCCCCAGCCCAAAAGTGAGGATCAAGGGGGGGAGATCGGGAGGGAGGGGACATCTGGCACCCTATAACTGGCTACACCTGGCACCCTATAACTGGCTAAACCTGGCACCCTATATACCTGGCTACACACTTGGCTACCCATAACTGGCTACACTCCTGGCTACCCTGACATCTGGCGACACTCCTGACTATCCTGACATCTGGCTACCCTGACATCTGGCTACACTCCTGACTACCCTGACATCTGGCTACCCTGACATCTGGCTACACTCCTGACTACCCTGACATCTGGCTACCCTGACATCTGGCTACACTCCTGACTACCCTGACATCTGGCTACACTCCTGACTACCCTGACATCTGGCTACCCTGACATCTGGCTACACTCCTGACTACCCTGACATCTGGCTACCCTGACATCTGGCTACACTCCTGACTACCCTGACATCTGGCTACACTCCTGGCTTCCCTGACATCTGGCTACACTCCTGGCTACCCTGACACCTGGCTACATGTGGCTCCCTATACACCTGCCTTCACATCTGGGTCTTATACTCACCATTGGCGTGCTGATCCCTCGTCACGTACCTCTGATAGCTTCCCCAGTGCCGTCTTCCATGTCCGTGTACGGATTTTGCTTCTCCCTCAGCGATGACATGTCCCCCGCCGATCGGCGTTGATGACACCAGGGTCACACAGCGTCAACAACTCACTGCAAACATTTTTTTTTTAAGTTGAATTCAATACAATAACCTGTATTGAATTCAATATTTTTAAAAAATTGATTGGAAAAAAAAGAAAGGTTGAAAATTATTGGTAATTAATTGAACCACTTTTTGCACGGAAATCCTGGGGAATCAGAACGCCAGGGAGGCTACGAGATACTTTTTCCTCTTTTGTTTAAAATAACTTTTCTGCACTCTTCAATTGAAAAAGTGCCAAAAAGGTAGCTAAAGAAGTACTGGCAAAATTATATTTTTTTGCTTGCCAGTGGTTTAAAAGGCATTTTATTGATAAGGTGTGGAAATATCAGCAAGGAGATAACTTAGGAGAAAAAGTGAATTGAATAAAAGCTACAGAGAACAGTCATTTCTGATCAATACTTGATAAAAAAAATACTGGTATTCAGGGTGCCCGAGTTTTTATCGGATTTTACTTAGATTTAATAATTTGATTGAATCTAGCAATTAATGTATTACAGATATTGAGAACTGTATGCCTACCTAGAAAGTGGCTGGCTCTACCGTGATAGTTAAAAATGGCGCACGGCGCCAGGGGAATTAAAAGGGCGCTGCATAGACTTACATTATATAACGCTATTTAGCGTTATAAGTGTTAAAAAATGGCGCAGGCAGTGTGCCTTACACTTATAACGCTAAATAGCGTTATAAGTGTTAAAAAATGCAGAGGACACTGGAGGGCATACACATCGGGGGAGGATGTGTGCAGAGGCATACATTACCTTGTCCTGGGCCGCCGATCGCTCCTTCCCTCCGCTCCTTCACTTCTTCCATTAGTTTGCTGTAGTCCTGCAGCCGGCTAATCACCATGTGGTTTCAGTCTCCGCATGGTGATTGGCCGGCTGCAGGACTACGTCATACGAATGGAAGAAGTGAAGGAGCAGAGGGAAGGAGCGATCGCCGGCGCAGGACAAGGTAACATATGCATATTACACACATCTGATGCCTATGCCCTCCAGTGTCCCGCTGCCTCTCTCCCCGAACCCCCGCTGCCTATACTAGCCCCCTGCATTTTTTCATGGGGCACCGCTCTGCAATAAATGTATCATAAAACGAAATTTACCGTTTTATTGTATTTACATTAAAACGGTAAATAGCATTTTATGATACATTTATCGGCAGAACGGTGCGCCATTTTTCTCCCTGCGCCATTTTCAGATGGACCCGGCTCTATAGCAGTCTCTATGGCAGCACAGTCTCGCCTTGCAGCGCTGGGTCCCTGGTTCCAATCCTAGCTTGGGCACTATCTGCAGAGAGTTTGTATGTTTTCCCCGTGTCTGCGTGGGTTTCCCTCCCACATCCCAAAAACATACAGATAAGCCGATTGGCTTCCCCCTAAATTGGCTCTAGGCTACGATGCATGCACTACACAATACATCCATACACATATGTCTCTGGTAGGGATTAGATTGTGAGCCCCTCTGAGGGACAGTTAAGTGACAGGACAATATACTCTGTACAGCGCTGCGGAAGATGCCGGCGCTATATACATTCTAAATAATAATAATAGTTATATGTATACTAATTAGATCAAGTGTTCCATTAATGAGTCAGTACGAAAATACTATAAACAATTAAAGTATGTCTCATGAAAATGTAAAAAATAATCCTAAAAATTCAGTGTCACTCATTGCAACATTAAATAAAAAGAAAAAAAAAAAGAAATACCATTTCACAAAATATTTGATCCATTTGGAAACTTTCTGTTTGCCGACTGCAGCTAATTACAGAGATTACCTTGGGGTCTGCGACTTTACTTACTATACATGGAAACTTATTGAGAGGATAAATCAGATTTATATATTCAGCAACAAGATAAATGTTGGGCCGGAAGAGATTTATGACTGCTCTGATCGCCTGCATATCTATTCCAACAGACCAGATAACTGTTTAATCTCTGCCGCCAATGATGACAAGCCAGCGCTCCAGCTGCTGCTCCTGGTAATGCCCTATTCCGTTGCTTTATTTTTTTGATGTCCCCACATCTCCTACTGCAAAAATTAACAGCAGCTGTGGCAACGAATGTCTGATTGATGGCTGAGAGTACCAGATGGCAGAGTCTGAAAATGTTTTTGCCTTGAACCTGCAAATGTCTTGCGCACTATTATTCATGTACAGCTCGAGTATACACAGCTCTGTCCTCTACCGCGGTTGCTTTCAGGCGGTAATCATGGCTAGGTTAATGGCAAATTATTTGGGGGATTACCGGCAGGTGAGCAGATGGCTACCAATTACAGGAGGCTGTCTTGGCCAAGATATTGTTACCAAATCCACCGGTTTGATTTTGGCAGAAATAAAACCAGTTTTACGAGGGATTTGGCTTTGGTTATATACAAATTGCAGAAACACTTTACACTAAACATTGGATCATTTGCCTCAGTCTTAATCTAGAAGAGCTAACAAGTTATTATTATCCCTTTTATAGTCTGTTAATTGTTATTTAGAAAAGGGAAACATTCTGATTCATATGGCATTCCCCCTTGACTTTCTGCGCATTCACCAAAAACATTCACCTTATTTACGAAGCACCTTCCTAATTATTATCTAATAGAGCACTGGTGTGGGGGTGCAGTTGTGGACTGGCTGCAAACATATAGCACTGAATAGTCCTGTCTGTGGGACACTCAAGTTTTTTCTTTAAAAAAAAAAGTGTCATTAAACCTTTTATAAATATTAAAGAGGAGCTGTAACCAAGGATTGAACTTCATCCCAATCAGTAGCTGATAACCCATTCCCATGAGAAATATTTACCTATTCTCAAATAGATCATCAGGGGGTCTGAATGGCTGATATTGTGGTGAAACCCCTCCCACTGTGTGATGTCAGGACCTAGGTCCTGACAGTTTCCTGCATGTGAAACTTCTTGCATTGTGGGAAATAACGGCTGTTTCCAATTGCCAAGCAACCAGTATCTCTCTCTATGCATATGTATATCTATAAAAAAAAACAGTCTTTTAGCCTATCGCTATTTTAGTGGCTGTCGTTATAAATAATAGCAGTTGGTGCTGTCTAGTTTTTTTCGTGTTTGTCAATAGTAAATTAAGACATTACATGGCAAATATCAACCATTTCTTCATTTGTCTTTTATTTTTTAAAGAGAACCCGAGGTGGGTTTGAAGAATTTTATCTGCATACAGAGGCTGGATCTGCCTATACAGCGCAGCCTCTGTTGCTATCCCAAACCCCCCCTAAGGTCCCCCTGCACTCTGCAATCCCTCATAAATCACAGCCACGCTGCTGACAAACAGCTTGTCAGAGCTGGCTGTGTTTATCTGTATAGTGTCAGTCTGCTGCTCTCCCCGCCTCCTGCAGAATTCCAGTCCCCGCCTGCATCCCTTCCCTCCCTGCTGATTGGAGGGAAGGGACGAGGGCGGGGACCGGAGCTATGCAGGAGGCGGGGGAGCAGCTGAGACTGACACTACAGATGTAAACACAGCCTCACAGCACGGCTGTGATTTATGAGGGATTGCAGAGTGCAGGGGGACCTTAGTGGGGTTTGGGATAGCAACAGAGGCTGGGCTGTATAGGCAGATCCAGCCTCTGTATGCAGATAACATTCTTTAAACACACCTCGGGTTCTCTTTAACTTCTCACTTTGCAATGATTATTTTTTCCCCTTTCCCTGTTATATAGCTCTTTTTTAATATAACATTATTATTATTATTATTGATTTATAAAGCGCCAACATATTCCGTGGTGCTGTACAAAGTAAGAAACAAACACGGGGTACATAATAATACAGACAATGCTATACACCAAAATACAAGATACATAATTAGTGACAAGATACAAAGAATGATACAAAATACAAAATATAGAATTGGTAATGACAGTGATAAAAGTAACATGATGAATAAAATGTATAATGGTTACCAAGACACAAAAGGGGGAGAGAACCCTGCCCTTGCGGGCTTACAATCTAAAGGGAATGGGGGGAAACAAGAGGAGGGGTAGTATGCAGCAAATATATAGAGGCTGTGTGTTTTAGGATACCTAGTAGGAGTGCAATTTGGTCTTAGGACAAAGGGAAGTGGCCTAAGGTAGTGCATACGCTTGTCAGAACAAGTGTGTTTTTAGAGAGCGTTTAAAGGCAACAAAGGTTGACGAGTAACGGATGTGTTGTGGGAGAGCATTCCAGAGGAGGGGTGAAGCGCGTGCAAAATCTTGTAAGCGGGAATGTGAGGAGGTGATTCTAGAGGAGGACAACAGAAGATCATGTGCCGATCTGAGATTGCGATTGGGTTTGTATCTGGAAATAATATCATTGTATCATTCTGTCATATTTGCAATTTACAAACCTCTCTGTATTTTCAGCTATAAAACAGAGCAGAGCTGATGACCCTTTGAACTTCCCTGCAGTAAAACCTTATTCCAAGCTGTCTCTCACTGGTTTTTTTTAGCTGTTTAAGTGCTTCAGAAAACAGGACTGTCTTCAATCCAAGTTGCGTGTAATAGCTCAGAGAAGCGCTTTTGCATAGATAGCAACTGAAGTTGTTTAACTCTTCCTGTACTGGAAACCAATATGAGACTCTTTTCTCTGCTACTAATGTTCTATTATTATTTTTTTAGCTGTACTACACATACAATTAATTATCTCATGACTTTATTTATCACTTCAGGTTTGCTTTAAAGTGACCAAAAATGTGTCTTTGCTAGGTAAAGAAATTCAGCCCCTTTGAAGCTTTTCACATTTTGTCACATTGCTGCCACGAACATGAATCAATTTTATTGGAATTTCACATGAAAGACGGAGGGGGGTGTTCCGGGTGTCTGGAACACCCCCCCTGCACCGAGGCCGGAAGTGGGGTGTGTGCGGCGAGGGTCTCATAAGCAGGCCTTATGCTGCGGGGGGGCCTCGCTTGCTGCTGGCGGGTGGCGGCGGGCGTACGGGCCTCACGCTGCGGGGAGAGAGAAGACTTCCACTTACATTGCCTGGATCCTGCGCAGCCTCTATGTACTTCCTGTCCCAGCCGGCGTCTGTCGCTATGGTAACAGCGCCCCCTGTGATGACGTACCGCATGTCATCACAGGGGGAGCTCTTACCGATGCGACGCGCGCCGGGAGAGGCTGAAGATAGAAGCTGCATGCAGGATGAAGACAGGTAAGTGGAAACTCCTCTCTCTAACTTATACTGGGGCATATACCTATCTAACTTATACTGGGGGACATATACCTATCTAACTTATACTGGGGGACATATACCTTTCTAACTTATACTGGGGCATATACCTATCTAACTTATACTGGGGGACATATACCTATCTAACTTATACTGGGGGACATATACCTTTCTAACTTATACTGGGGGACATATACCTATCTAACTTATACTGGGGGACATATATCTATTTAACTTATACTGGGGGACATATACCTATTTAGCTTATACTGGGGGACATATACCTATCTAATCTATACTGGGGGACATATACCTATCTAATTTATACTGGGGGACATATACCAATCTAACTTATACTGGGGGACATATACCTATCTAATCTATACTGGGGGACATATACCTATCTAACTTATACTGGGGGACATATACCTATCTAACCTATACTGAGGGCATATACCTATCTAACCTATACTGGGGGACATATACCTATCTAATCTATACTGGGGACATATACCTATCTAACCTATACTGGGGCACCTACCTATCTAATCTATACTGGAGACATAGACCTATCTAATCTATACTGGGGGGCATATACCTATCTAACCTATACTGAGGGCATATACCTATCTAACCTATACTGGGGGACATATACCTATCTAATCTATACTGGGGACATATACCTATCTAACCTATACTGGGGCACCTACCTATCTAATCTATACAGGAGGCATAGACCTATCTAATCTATACTGGGGGACATATACCTATCTAACCTATACTGAGGGCATATACTTATCTAACCTATACTGGGGGACATATACCTATCTAACCTATACTGGGGACATATACCTATCTAACCTATACTGGGGCACCTACCTATCTAATCTATACTGGAGGCATAGACCTATCTAATCTATACTGGAGGCATATACCTATCTAAGCTATACTACTGGGGGACATATACCTATCTAACCTATACTGGGGGACATATACCTATCTAACCTATACTGGGGGACATATACCTATCTAATCTATACTGGAGGCAGATACCTATCTAACCTATACTGGGGCATATACCTATCTAATCTATACTGCGGACATATACCTATCTAATCTATACTGGGGGCAACTATATGGGCTACCTATACTGGGGGGGGGGAACCTATAGCTGGCTACCTATACTGCGGGCACCTATACCTGTCTCCACGTTGGGGGCGCATTTTACGCCCCCACCCTGGGTGCAATTTAGCCTAGAAACTGCTAGTATTTGGCTCCACCCACACCATGGTTTGGCCACTCCCACACGCGTCTTTCAGGAATCCCCCCCCTTGGAAATCCTGGATTTGCCCCTGAAGACCAATACAAAGTGGTGTACACATGAGAAATGGAACGAAAATCATACATGATTCCAAACATTTTTTACAAATCAATAACTGCAAAGTGGGGTGTGCATAATTATTCAGCCCCCTGAGTCAATCAATACTTTGTACTAGAACCACCTTTTGCTGCAGTCTTTTAGGGTATGTCTCTACCAGCTTTGCACTTCTAGAGACTGAAATCCTTGCCCATTCTTCTTTGCTCCAGCTCACTCAGATTAGATGGGCAGCGTTTGTGAACAGCAGTTTTCAGATCTTGCCACAGATTTTCCATTGGATTTAGATCTGGACTTTGACTAGGCCATTCTAATACATGGATATGTTTTGTTTTAAACCATTCCATTGTTGCCCTGGCTTTATGTTTAGGGTCGTTGTCCTGCTGGAAGGTGAACCTCCGCCCCAGTCTCAAGTCTTTTGCAGTCTCCAAGAGGTTTTCTTCCAAGATTGCCCTGTATTTGGCTCCATCCATCTTCCCATCAACTCTGACCAGCTTCCCTGTCCCTTATGCACAATTCCACAGCGCAAATACACTCCTCTTGATAGATAAATTTCTCCACACCTCCACCTGTGTGCACTCAACATGCAAAGAGAGTAAACAGGGAGGCTTTTAGTGGAGTATTTAAAACTTTTATTCCTGGATAAAATGACAAGTATAAACAGTTCGAGGATGGGCACTTACTTAAAGAGGGTCCCAATCCACTTAGGACCCTCTCTGGCTGATATCGCTTCCCACTCAATGTGGTACTTAGGCCCCTCTACTCGATCCTGTGTCCTGTGTCCTGCTGATCGCTCCTGTCCCGACTAGTTTCGGCTAATGCCGTCTTCAGGGGATAACATTTTTTGCTTATGCTTTTCTGTTAACAATGGCTTTCTTCTTGCCACTCTTCCATAAAGGCCAATTTTGTGCAATGCATGACTAATAGTTGTCCTATAGACAGATTCCCCCACCTGAGCTGTAGATCTCTGCAGCTCGTCCAGAGTCACCATGGGCCTCTTGACTGCATTTCTGATCAGCGCTCTCCTTGTTTGGCCTGTGAGGTTAGATGGACAGCCTTGTCTTGGCAGGTTTACAGTTGTGCCATACCCCTTCCATTTCTGAATGATCGTTCGAACAGTGCTCCGTGGGATGTTCAAGGCTTTGGAAATCTTTTTGTAGCCTAAGCCTGCTTTAAATTTCTCAATAACTTGATCCCTGACCTGTCTTGTGTGTTTTTTGGACTTCATGGTGTTGTTGCTCCCAATATTCTCTTAGACAACCTCTGAGGTCGTCACAGAGCAGCTGTATTTGTACTGACATTAGATTACACACAGGTGCACTCTATTTAGCCATTAGCACTCATCAGGCAATATCTATGGGCAACTGACTGCACTCAGACCAAAGGGGGCTGAAAAATTTACGCACACCCCACTTTGCAGTTATTGATTTGTAAAAAATGTTTGGAATCATGTATGATTTTCGTTCCACTTCTCACGTGTACACCACTTTGTATTGGTCTTTCATGTGGAATTCCAATAAAATTGATTCATGTTTGTGGCAGTAATGTGACAAAATGTGGAAAACTTTAAGGGGGCCGAATACTTTTGCAAGCCACTGTATACTGTATATATGTGTGTGTGTTCTCCATTGTGTTGCCTGACCCTAACTACTACCTTAACTAGCAGATCAAGGAATGTCATGCTAGCTTTGCATGAGAGCTCTTGTAATTGTGTTTACATAATCCTCTTGTGAAGATGTGATTTCACCTCCCCTGTCCATCTCAAGGATGCAAACAGGCTGACTGACAGAGAAACATTCATAACTGAGTCCTCATGTCATTCGATGGCTGGAGGACAAGGGAATATGAAGCATGTACTGTCTATTTATGGCCTAGAACAGAGATGCTGCACCCTAGAAGAAGCAGCTTCCACATACGTTGGAGAACTGGGCTCAAGTGACCATTGTTAAGGATGCAAAAGCATTTAGGCAAATATGTACTTTTTACTGGTAATTTATGAACTTTTTGGAGGAGGAGGCGCCTGGAGATGGCAGCCTCGGCAGCTTGCTCTGTCTTTCTATGTTTGTTTTATGTATTTTTGTTTTTCAACATTGCCTTGTGCAACCCAACCCGGATAACCTTCACCAGTGAACAACTACTGAGCATTCAGAACTTGGCTAAATATAATCTACCCCTGGATATTTCATCTACTCTTGATCTTCTAGGGATTCTGAGCAGTGGAGCTACTGTGCTGAACCAGGCAGTGAGGCTTAGAAGAAGAGGCAAGCGCTCCGGGATCCAGACTCGCTTTCAACGCAGAGGACTGCGCTCTCCACTACCTGGAATCATACTCTCTAATGTCAGGTCCATATGCAACAAACTAGATGAGCTTCAACTACTGATCAGAACAAAGAAGGACTTTCATCTCTCTGTGGCTATTTGCTTCACAGAGACTTGGCTATCTGAGCTTATTCCAGACAATGCTCTGCAGATAAATGGATTTACACTCTACAGATCTGACCGGGACCCACTTACTTCTGGCAAAACCAAAGGTGGAGGACTCTGTTTCTATATTAATGATAGGTGGTGCACGGATGTTACAGTTATTAAGAGGACATGCTCGGCTGGGCTGGAAACACTCTTCATAAACTGCAGACCCTACTATTCACCCCATGAGTTTTCTTCATTTATTTTGGCTGCTGTGTACATCCCTCCACAAACATGTATGCAGCCTGCGCTCCAAGATCTCGCAGATCAAATCACCGAGGTGGAAAGGGAGTACCCAGATTCTGTTTAGTGACCACAGTTAAGAAATGGACTAGTGAAGCTGTAGAAAAACTGCAGAGCTGCTTTGATTTAACTGACTGGAATTTATTTAAAGAATCCTCCAGTGACATAAATGAATACACTGACGCTGTGACATCATATATTACCTTTTGCGAAGAGTCCTGTATCCCTACAAAAAAGTGCACCTGGTACAATAACGATAAACCCTGGTTTACATCACATCTTAGGAAGCTGCGCCTCGATAAAGAAAAGGCATATCGTACAGGCGATAAAGTCCTCTACAAAGCTGCGAAATACAAACTGCAGAGAGCCATTACTGACGCTAAAAAAGATTATTCTAAAAAACTTGAGGAAAAAAATTCCAACGCCGACTCATCCACAATATGGAAATCTCTACATGAAATTGCAAACTACAGGAAGAATAAATCTCCCCCCTCACTACATAACCTGCAGCTTGCAAATGAGCTGAATACATTTTATTGCAGGTTTGACACTACCAACAAAAGCCAAACACAACAAGTCAATTTCCATCTCTGCAACAAGCAAATTGAACACTCTTCCTGCCAGCCAACGTCTCCACCCCCTGCGGTGCCTCAGTATGTACACAACACAGCAGACCAGACATAATCTATTGACCTGTCCCCAGATGTGCATGCTCTAACAATATGCCAATCAGATGTAAATAGACTCTTTAAACGACAAAACACCAGGAAAGCAATGGGACCAGACGCTATCTCTGCGAAATGCTTGAATCTCTGTGCCGACCAATTAGCTCCTGTATTCACAGACATATTCAAAGCATCTCTAGAACTCTCAATTGTTCCCGCCTGCTTTAAAAGCTCAACTATTGTACCAATTCCAAAAAAAACAAAACCTACATGCTTAAATGATTACAGGCCTGTTGCCCTGACATCATTGGTCATGAAAGCATTCGAAAAACTGTTAATGGCTTATCTGAAATCTATCACAGATCCCCTGCTGGACTCTCTGCAATTTGCCTACAGGCCTAATAGATCCGCAGATGATGCCGTGAACATGTGTATGCATTATGTACTACAGCATTTAGATATCCCAGGAACCTACACCAGGATTTTATTTATAGATTACAGCTCTGCGTTTAATACCATAATGCCATCTCTGCTACACAGCAAGCTCTCCCAGCTACACATACCTGAATCCATCTGCAAATGGATAACCGACTTCTTAACCGACAGAAGACAGCGTGTTAGACTTGGTAAACACACATCAAGCTCTCTGACAGTCAGTACTGGTGCACCCCAGGGCTGCGTGCTTTCCCCACTGCTGTACTCACTTTACACCAATGACTGCATCTCCACAGATCCATCTGTTAAGGTTCTGAAGTTTGCAGATGACACAACAGTAGTTGGTCTCGTACAAAACGGGGATGAGTCTGCATACAGGCATGTGGTGGGACAGCTTTCCTCCTGGTGCAGCAGCAACAACTTGGAACTAAATGCTCTCAAAACTATGGAGATGATAACAGACTTTAGGAGATCTCCCCCCCAGCACCTCCCCTTAAAGAGAATCTGTATTGTTAAAATCGCACAAAAGTAAACATACCAGTGCGTTAGGGGACATCTCCTATTACCCTCTGTCACAATTCCGCTGCTCCCCGCCGCATTAAAAGTGGTTAAAAACAGTTTTAAAAAGTTTGTTTATAAACAAACAAAATGGCCACCAAAACAGGAAGTAGGTTGATGTACAGTATGTCCACACATAGAAAATACATCCATACACAAGCAGGCTGTATACAGCCTTCCTTTTTTATCTCAAGAGATCACTTGTGGGTTTCTTTCCCCCTGCAGCTATCTTCCACTGAAGTGTCAGGCTGTTTCTTCCTGCAGAGTGCAGAGAGCTCTGCCTGTATGTAATTCCTCAGTATGTGAAAGCCCAGCCAGCTCAGAGGAGGATTTATCCAGCTTGTAAAAGATAAGAGAGAAGAGAGAAGCTGCACTAATCTAAATAACACATAGGCAGTGTGCAGAGAGGGGCCTGGAGGGGGGAGATGCATCACAGAACCACAACACTGAAGAACTTGGCAGCCTTCCAGACACAGGCTGACAAGTCTGACAAGAGAAAGATAAGTTGATTTATTACAGAGATGGTGATAGTAGAACGTGCCGCAGTAAGCCAGAGGACATTAGAATAGATTTTGGAACTTGTAGGATGGAAGAAAACCGGATGAAATTTTTGTTACGGAGTCTCTTTAACCATAAATGGATCCACAATAACCCAGGTAGAGTCATTCAAGTTTCTTGGGTCCATGATCTCAAACGACTTAAAATGGGACAACAACACTGCCACTATTGTCAAGAAAGCGCAACAGAGAATGTACCATCTACGGCAGCTGAAAAAGTTTGGCCTACCTCAAAATCTAATGGTGCAGTTCTACACTGCAATCATCGAATCCACCATAACATCATCTATGACTGTATGGTTCGGCTCCTGCTCAGCATTAGAAAAGGGAAGGCTGCAGCGCATCATCCGATCAGCGGAAAGGATAATTGGCTGTAGCTTACCTTCCCTGCAGGATCTTTACGCTAGCAAGTGCAAAAAGAGAGCAACCAAAATGGCCTCTGACCCCTCTCACCCAGCTCACTCCATCTTCCAGCGCATGCCTTCAGGAGTAAGATTCCGGTCAATCGCTACCAAAACCTCCAGACACAGGAACAGCTTTTTTCCTCAAGCGGTAGCCATACTTAATGCTGAACAACGTTAGAGCTGCCAGGACTTGATAGTAATCAGCACAGAACTGTAAATGAACAATTCTCACTTTGCTTACGGCCACTATACTTATAATGTCCTTAACTTGTAATATTCACACTGTCTGTCCTTGTATTGTTTTTGTTTGTGTTTGTTAAAGAGTAACTGTCAGGCTGCAGAAGCTAATTTAAACCTCTAGTCTCCTGTGTTAAACAGTTTAGAAGGAAGCCAAAAAGACATTACTGAAGATAAAGATCTCTCTTACCTTTGATGTGTGCTTATCAGCAAAGCTTAGACCTAAGCAGGACGCAAGCCGCATAACATACTGCAAAGCATTCTGGGGCCCTCCCCTCGGCTGCTAAGGAGAAGACGGGATCAAGTTTCAGCAGCTTCTAAAACTCAGTCCAGCCACAGCACAGATAAATCTCGGGGCAGCGTACACTGCAGGAGTCCGCTATTGTTCCTAGCCACATGGCTCATTAATATTCACTGCAAACTAGTGTTATTCAGTATGAGCTGTTCTGTGATCAGAAGCAGGCAGGACATGACGACACATTTGGCTTCACAAACATGGAACCTGCCACGAGCTGTCAGGAGCATCATTCTCTGCATATACTATATACAAATTCTGTGAAATCCAAACGTGGACAGTGAAATGCATATGTAATGTAAGTACAGCCAATCTTTAGCTACTGATATATGTGTTTATTTTCTCTGAGACCTTATACCTAACAGCTCCTCTTTAAGCAAACTGCCAAGACAAATTCCTTGTAGGTGCAAACTTACTTGGCGAAAATAAATTGATTCTGATTCTGATTCTGAAGAAAGGGGGATGGGCACCATGTACTTTTATATGGGATTCTGGACAAAGTCTTAAAGAGGAACTGTAGTGAAAATAGCATAATACTTAAAAGATGCTTATTTTTTACAATATTAATTCATAAATTATTTAGTCAGTGTTTGCCCATTGTACAATCTGTCCTCTCCCTGATTTACATTCTGAAATGTGTCACAGCTGAGAACATCTTTACTTCTGTCAGGCGCAGCTCTGCAGAATGTTGGTTTCTGAGATTTCCAAAACCAGTGAAAATAATGTCTGGTCTCCCAGAATGCCCTGGGAGGAAAATTCCACATAGCTAAACAACCTAGGCTAAGCATCACTGGGAAGGCGGGGCTACATAACGATATACAGCAATATATAGATATAGGAAGTGTGTCTGGTGCTGAAATCAGGAAAATTAAAGGGGCACTACAGTGAAAAACTGTAAAACTTAAAATATGTGCAAACATATACAAATAAAAAGTACATTTTTTCCAGAGTAAAATGAGCCATACATTACTTTTCTCCTATGTTGCTGTCACTTACAGTAGGTAGTAGAAATCTGACAGAAGCGACAGGATTTGGACTAGTCCATCTCTTTATAGGGGATTCTCAGGGATATATTTATTTTCAAAAGCACTTAGTGAATGGCAGTTGCTCTGTCCAACTGCCAAAAAAACTTTGTAGGGAGCAGGGAAACTGGCCAGCATCATTGTTTAAATCCTTTTTATGGAATATCTTTATAAAAAATAAAAACCTTGCTGAGAATCCCCTATGAAGAGATGGACTAGTCCAAAACCTGTCACTTTTGTCAGATTTCCACTGCCTACTGTAAGTGACAGCAACATAGGAGAAAAGTAATTTATGGCTCATTTTACTTTTGGAAAAAATGTACTTCTTATTTGTATATGTTTGCACATATTTTCAATTTTACAGTTTTTCACTGTGGTACCCCTTTAATATAAAAGTGGATATACAGTATTTAGTAATGTATTTGTCACTACAGCGCCTCTTTAACCATCTTAGCGGTATGGACCGCCGGAGGCTGCCGCTCAGGCCCTGCTGGGCCGATTTTGATAACATAAAAAGCAGCACACGCAGCCGGCACTTTGCCAGCCGCGTGTGCTACCTGATCGTCCACAGCGTGCAGCGGCGAAAGAGGGTCCCCCCAGCCGCCCGAGTCCTGGAACAAATAGTTCCGGCCAGCGCTAAGGGCTGGATCGGAGGCGGCTGACGTCAGGACGTCGGCTGACGTCCATGACGTCACTCCGCTCGTCGCCATGGCGACGAGGAAAGCCAAACTTTCAGTTGGCTGCATGAAATAGTTTTTTTTTAATTAAAAAAAAACCCTCCCGCAGCCGCCCTGGCAATCTTAATAGAACGCCAGGGTGGTTAATAACAACCCATTATGGTATATTTGTGCTCTCTATGTAAGATGCTCATTTACTGGGCTTTTCTCCTGGAATCTCCTAGAATGGAGCCGTAAGTCTTACCATAAATATGTGCTGCAGCCTCTGCTTCTATCCTGTGCCCCATATCTGTGGGTACCTCAAGATATTATTAGCAAGCCAATCTCAAAGAGATCAACGACACAGTTTGCAATACTTGTTTAATCTCTAGCCTGTCCTCATGAGATAACCTGAGGCAAATTCTCTGGCTACTCCTGCTAGCTGCATAAACAACAGTCAAGAGAAGCTTTATAGATAAGAGCTCGTTCACACTATGAGAGCTTTTCTGGGTTCTTTGTGGTTTTAAAAGCTCTTGCTAATGTTATCCTATGTGTGTGTTCTCACTGGAGCGATGTGATTTTGTAAATATCCACCTAGCCTTGCATTGGCAAGAGCTTTTAATATCACTAGCGCTTAAAAAGCTCTTGTAGTGGGAACGGGCCCTAGTCTTATGCCTTCAGTTCTATGGTCAACCTAAATATACACATAGACTTGCTAGTTTGCATTGACATGCCACCTTGCAATGAAATACAGTTTAATAATCCATGTTCGCTCATAGCAACAAAATAAGTCAAGTCTGAAGTGGGAAATTACTTTTTCAGTGTGTAAATCTTATTAATTTTTGAGTGCTGTTGTCCACATTGGATCAAAGATCTACAGTAGATGCAAATCTGGAAACTCATTCATGCCAGATTATAACAAGCATTCCTAAACTGGGAGAGAACATTTGACACCAGTTATCAGCCACTACTATCTTATCATTTTTACTGGACATTTTAAAGACAATATACATCTTAAAAATTAAAGAAAACCTGAACTTAAAATGTAAAAGTCAAAATAAACATGCACAAGTCATACTTGCCTCCCGTGCTGTCAACTCCTCAATCTCATTCTCCTGTCCCGCGTCCTGTTTGTCCACTGTGATCAACGGAATTCTCCGTTCTCCATTTTGAAAATGGCCATTTAACTGTTAAACTGTAACATCGCCCACTTGAGCCATAGGGAAACATGGATATTACCTGGCACATCATTTGTCCTCTCAGCTATAACTGACAGCAACTGATATATAACTGACAGCAACTGATATATTTCAGTTCTGACAAAATGTTGTCAGAACTGGAAAGGATCATTGCCAGAAGAAAATGGTAAGCTTCTGAGATGAACTGATGGCAAGGTAACTATGTAATGTTCATTTGAAGTTACCTCACGTGTTTATTTTAAATAATTTTTACTCAGTACAGGTTCCCTTTAACATCTGCACAATGACTGTCAGTTACCTATACTGTTTTTTTTTTTATTTGAGGTAGTGGATTACTTGCACATAAAATTGTTTGGATATTAAAACGTACCTAAGCCAAAGCTCGAGTAAAAAAAAAATACCCTCCCTCCCTCACCACCTTCTTAAATTACTCCACTGTAATTGATAGCAGGGCCACCCATTTCAAATGAACACTATGCTTCCTACTGGATAGTGTACTGGATAGTGTGGCTGGATAGTGTACTGGTTAAGTGCTCTGCTCTGACAGAGTAGACCGGGGTTCAAATATTAGCGCTTCTTGTTCAATAAGCCAGCACTTATTCAGCAAGGAGACCTTGGGCAATACTCCCTAACACTGCTACTGCTTACTGAACATGCCATAGTGGCTGCCGCTCTGGTGCTTTGAGTTTGCAAGGAGATAAGCATGGTATAAAAGTTCTGTGTCTTGTCTTGTCATGTCTACTCCCTCTGTCCTTACCTTCTCAAATTCCTGCACAGTAATTGATAGCAGGGCCGTTCATTTACGGATAGTGTACTGGATTGTGTGGCTGGAAAGTGTACAGGTTAAAGGCTCTGCTCTTGAAGCAGGTTGTTTCGGCGCACAGCGCCAAGTGCCTAACCTGGGCACCCCTATAGCACTAGTACTATAGCCTGCACCCTGCGCAAGAGTAATTTGGGGATCGCCAGACCCCAAATTACTTCTCCCTCCAAGTTAGTACTACTCGGAGAGGGAATAGTATTTAATACCATTGGGGATTTGAGCGGCAGCAGGGTGAACCTTCATTTGGCTCACCCTGTGCCCAGCTCACCGGTGGCGCAGTAATATATATTATAGCTCTGCTCTGACAGAAGAGACTGGGGTTCGAATCTCAACTCTTCTTGTTCAGTAAGTCAGCACTTATTCAGTAAGGACACCTCAAGCAAGACTTCCTACTACCTGCTACTGCCAAACCTGCTACTGCCAACTGAGCATGCCCTGGTGGCTTTAGCTCTAATGCTTTGAGTCTGCCAGGAGAAAAGCACGATATAAAATGTTTGTGTATTGTCATGTCTACTAGTCTTTAGGGAGTCTTGGACTAAAGAATACAGCCATTGATTTGATTGTAATAGAAAAGGGGCCTGAATCCATTCACATTTCCTCCTACTTTTTCTCCTAGGTGATATTTTACATCCTATCAATAAAATCTTGTTTAAGCTACCAGCAAGCAAGAAAATACTTACAAAATTAATTTTAACAGTACTTTTTCGACTACGTTGTAACACCTTTTCAATTGCAAGTACTGTGACGTTATTTTAAAGCCAATGTAACCCCGCTGCTAAAAAAAGAAACCAGATACTCACCTAAGGAGAGGGAAGGCTCTAGGTCCTAATGAGCCTTCCCTCTTCTCGGTGCAGCGCTGGCTCCCCATCCAAAGCCCCCGCTGCGGAGGACTTAGGAAGTCTTCGGGAGACGAGTCCTCCCGAAGACAGGCGGCTCCATATTGCGCATGCGCAATGATGCGATAGAGGGCACTCGCGCATGCGCAGTGTGGAGCGGCCCGTCTTCGGGAGTACTCAGGCTACCGAAGACTTTCCAAAGTCACCTTTGCCGGCGGAAGGAGCAGTATTTGATCAATTTAGTCAAATACTGCTCCCGGGGACAGCGCAGCACCGCGGGCACCGGCAGAGGAGAGGGAAGGCTCATTAGGACCTAGAGCTTTCCCTCTCCTTCAGTAAGTATCTGCGTTCTTTTTTCAGCAGTGTGGTTACATTGTCTTTAAACAGAAGATGAAAATCAGAGGTGGGACAAGGTCCTCCAGCACCCAAGGCTGAGACATCAAAGTGCGCCCCCCGCCCGTCACACACTGATTACTATTAGACTAATAGGTGCACCAGGGCCCCAACTCCCCCAACACCTTAATCTCTAGTTATCTGGCTTGTAGTCACTGCCAGGTATCCCTTTTCTTATTTCTCTCTGCTTTAAGCACAATAAGGGAATGATATCTGAGTGAGTTGTGCGCCCCCTCCTACACTGCTCCCTGAGGCTGGAGCCTATCTCGTCTCTGCCTCGGCCCAGCCCTGATGAAAATTATTTCCTAGGAGAAAACTTAGGAGAAAAATTGAATAGAATCAGGCCCAATATGTGCATCAGGGATGCCATATTTGGACTTCATTGTTTGGAATAGCATCAAGGCAAAGTCTATGTACAAAACTCCCTGCAGTGACAAACCCAACTCAGCCCACGATTGACAGACTTTGTGAAAACCCGGGTTAATGTGGCCCCAATGTTAAGGAGGGTCCCAGCAAGTTGCGGCAGGAGGGAGTAGGACCCGGGAAGCCTCTGTAGCATCCAGACCGGGAATTCCTCTTCTTAGGCAACAACAACAAACAACAAATAATATTTGTAAAGCCCTTTTCTCTCGTAGGACTCAAAGCGCATAAGCAAGGCTCGGACCAATAATTGGTTGATTGGTGAATTGTGGCACAGAGAAGGAACTCTAGTCTTGGAATGCCAGGCTAAACAGGTGACTTTTCAGTCTGTATTTGAATAACTCCAGGGAATAGGCTGTCTTTACTGTGTGTGGTAGGGAGTTCCAAAGGATAGGGGCAGCATAACACATGTCACCAAAGGATTTGAGGTGCATTCTGGGAGTGACCAGGTTCATGGATCCTGTTGATCGGAGGTTGTGAGAGGTGTGGTGCAGTTTCAGCAAGTCCATCATGTATCCAGGACCAAAATTGTGTAGGGATTTGAGTGTCAACAGTCCAATCTTGAAGAGTATTCGCCATTTTACTAGTAGTCAATGCAGGGAGCGAAAAATCTGTGTAATGTGACAGTGGTGAGGCTGGTTTGTAAGCAATCTGGCAGCAGCATTCTGTACTAGTTGCAGGTGGTACAGGTCCTTGTTTGGGAGTCCTGCATAGAGGGCATTGCAGTAGTCCAGCCGTGATGTGATGAAGGCATGAAATAGGGTTGGGAGATCCTCTGGGGAATGAGAAGTTTAATTTTTGCAATGTTCTTCAGATGAAAGTAGGAAGATTTGACTACAGCCAAGATTTGGTTTCTGAAGCTCAATTCCCCATCGATTAGCACAGCAAGGCTGTGCACAAGGTCGGAGCAGTTATGTCGGAATTCCCAATCCTGATTGGTGTATTTACTTTTTGACCCGAGCTTCTGCTCAGGTTTACTTTAACTTCACCTTATTAGAACTGAAGAAGTTGCACAGTAAGAATAATGAAAATTGATCATCAAATGATCTTTAAAATTGGATGTGTGTACCAGGTTTTAGACCATACATGTCAAACTCTGGCCCGCGGGCCAAATCTGGCCCTCAGAGCCATTAAATTTGACCCCCAGGTGGTTTTCCACTTTGCATTATGTTTGGCCCACTCTAGACCAGCAGGGAAGCTATATTGGAGGTAAAGCCATAGAACACCAGGGAAGCCATATGGGGGAGGTAGGGAGAAAGCACTAAATACTTGGGAACTTTATAGGGGAGGGTGGCGGCCACTAAACCCCAGGGAACTGTATAGTGGGGGGGAGGAGGACCACAAGACACCGTGGAACTGTATAGGGGTTGGAGGGGAGCCATTAGATAACTGAGAACTTTATAAGGGAGGAAGGTGGCCAGTAAACATTGAAGTTGGCCGGCGACTAGGTCCCAGTATTCAATTTCAGCCCACTTTGTAGTAAGTTTGACACCCCTGCTTTAAACGGACAATTACAGCCTTTCCAACTACAAGTTTTGCTGATCACTTACTGTTTACCAATAAAGATCTCTTGTACTTGGGGAAACTATTGTTTGATTCCCACAAACAGGAAGTCAGCAAAGGAGAACATACTATCTTATATAATACAAAAACCTCAAATACTTGTGCTACTATGAAATATTGGTGTACTATTAGCTGACTCATAATTCACGCTTGTGGATCTCTTAAGTGATTTTATAAAATGACGGTTCAGTGTACATTTCATCTCTAGCAATGTTTTCCTTCCTGTAACATAAACTTGTATTTTGTGGCAAGCGATCTGTTCACTAACAGACAGGAGCAAATAATGCAATATATGTAATCTGAGCCTGGCACTCACTATCTACTGTTCATATTTACAAACCTGCTATTACAAGCTTATTGTTTAAAAGGCCACGGAGCATGTTGGTGTACATGTCAAACAGGTTTTGTGAATGAATATACATATGTAAATGTTTCAGGAAGTAGGCACGTTTTTGGAATACTGTAAGCAAAGTTGGAGTGGCATTTTCCGCTGCACAGTTCACTTGTACAGTAATACCCAGAATAGTTCCAACTGTAATTTTTAAATCACGGTTGGGGGAGGTCAAAGTTGCAGTCAAGTTAGGGTTAGATCAGAGATTTCAGGATACCAGAGCTAAAACATACAATAATAACGAGGGGAGCAGGCATGTATCCCATGCGTCCCCCTTTTTTTTCTTTTGCAAATGCCCTCCACAGCATCTTCCTTGTCGGCTGGGCCACTGGCCCAGTTGCACACGTCCTTGATTGTGCGCCCACAGCCGGGAGCACTCTGTGCATGACTACACCATGCGCAGGGGGCTCCCAGCCACGTGTGCGTGATCAAGGACGTACACAGCCGGGCTAGCACCTGCGCGCTATTACTAGAGATGGCCCGGACGGTTCGCACGCGAACTTATTAGCGAGAACCTCGGTGGTTCGCGTTCGTGGTGGACCGCAACTATATGCGAGTTCGACCCGCCCCCTATACTACATCATTAGGGTCAACTTTGACCCTTTACATCACAGTCAGCAGGCACAGGGTAGCCAATCAGGCTACACTCCCTCCTGGAGCCCCCCCCCCTTATAAAGCGCAGGCAGCGTCAGCCATTTCACTCACTCGTGGGGCTGCAGTAATTAGAGAAGGGAGAGGTGCTGCAGAGACATTAGGGAATGCTTAGTTAGGCTCTTGTTAAGTTGCTCCTTCTTGCTGATCTTATTGCTAAAAAGCACTCCTCATCCTCAACAGCTCTTTTGAGAGCTAATGTTGTTCTTGTGATCTATTTTTTTTTTTGTGTGTGTGTCCCACAGACACTTGTGTTGCATATACAGCCCTGTCAGTCAGTCGCAGCTGCTGGTGGGACCTTGGCCCCTTGGTAATTCCTACTGTGCCACTGCCAGGCCCAGCACATTCAGTGACTACCTGTGTGTGTGTCAGTTGCATATTTGTAATACTAATCACTGCATACCCACCTGTTCAGTGCACCTACCTACCTATGTGAGCGCATGCAGTGTCACTGCACCTGTTCACGGTACCTGTGTGTGTGACAGCTGCACATTTGTAATACCAATCACTGCATACCCACCTGTTCAGTGCACCTACCTACGTGAGCGCACGCAGTGTCACTGCATCTGTTCACGGTATCTGTGTGTGTGACAGCTGCACATTTGTAATACCAATCACTGCATACCCACCTTTTCAGTGCACCTACTTACCTACGTGAGCGCACGCAGTGTCACTGCACCTGTTCACGGTACCTGTGTGTGTGACAGCTGCACATTTGTAATACCAATTTCTGTATACCCACCTGTTCAGTGCACCTACCTACCAACGTGAGTGCACGCAGTTTTATATACCACCAGTCGATGCACCTGTTCACGGTACCTGTGTGTGTGACAGCTGCACATTGTATTGATACCAGTCACTGCATACCTGTTCACTGAACCTGTGTTACTGCACATTGTATTAGTCAAGTCAGTGCATACCTTTCACTTCATCCCCCCCCCAATATGGGCAAAACAGGCAGAGGCAGGCCACCTGGCAGGTCTGTTCGAGGTCGTGCTGTCATGATTTTGTGCGGCCCTGGACTAAAGTACAGTGTTCAGAAGGCACGTGCCATCGACCCCCAAGATTGTCAGGACATAGTTGACTATTTAACACAGAACACCTCATCTTTTTCAGCTTCCGCACGGAAGCGTGACATATCTTCCTCCTCCTGCTCTGATTCTGGCACCCCACTTAACACTCAGTCGGCTACCACCACTAAAGTGCCATCACCCCAGGGCTCAGCGGTGTAGAATTTTTTGTGTGTGTCTGCCTCAGATGAGAGCAATGCCATCTGTACTCTCTGCCACCAAAAATTGAGCCATGGAAAGACCAAGACCCGCGTAGGGACAACTTCCTTGCAAAGGCACATGATGACAAAGCACAAACTGCAATGGGATGACCACCTGAGGAAAAGCAGCACACAAAAGCAAAGCCACACACCGCAGTGAAAGATACCAGGCCGCAATTATTTCTCAAAAAAGGTGATACCCAAACTGTACCGTGATGTTTAAAGGCAAGTGGTGTCATCTCTGGCACACAGCGTTGGGTCAAGGGTCCATCTGACCACATGGTCTGCAAAGCACGGTCAGGCCTGCCCGAAGACTAAGTCAATGCCCACACACAGCATCTCTTCCTGCACACCGCGTGACTGCCTGCCCCAAGACTAAGTCACTCCCCACACAGCATCTCTGCCTGCAGGCCGCTTGACTGCCTTCTCCGCCACCACCAACAGGGTCCAGGACTCCAGGCAGATTCCTGAATTTTTAAGGCCGCTGCTAGCAGCGGCCGCTATAATAATTTTTCTGGTGCGTGTACATGCCTGCCTAATTTTTCTGGCTGCACTGCAGCTGCAACAACAAAACAAAAAGCATGTACATGTGTCAATTCCCCTTCGTGATTGTTACCTTGCCGCGGTGAAGGGGCTTGCTTATCACAATGAAGCAATGAAGGACGGCTATATGAGTGTCTCGGGGGGGGGCACACCCAAGATAATAAGGTCGTTGCTTCATTGTGGACAGACCAAATTTGATCAGCTGGACAGTCACTGTTCTGTCATTGAGCTACCTCAGCCCGGCGACCATATGAGTTTGAAAACCACCATAACCTGCATTCTCGTCATGGTGCGCACCAGTCCAGCACGGCCGTCACTACACAAACAACTGTTTGCAGTCACTGCATACCTTTCACTGCATCTGTAAATGCACATTGTGTTATACCTGGCAGTCAGTGCATACCTTTCACTTGAATGGATGGCAGACTTGCCCTCCATAACAGATTCCAGTTAAAGGATTTAAAGTTGTTTCGTCTCATATACAGCAGGCCCTCGAAAGTCCTCCTGTATTGTTATTTTTCGTCAATACCTCCCTGAGTCGGGACTTGCATGCCATGCCTGCTGCCTCCCTTGGATTTGTGGTGGTAGCTGTTCCTGCTCCTTTGCAAACAGCGTGCCTGCTGCCCTCCTTGTATGTGTGGTGGTGGTAGCCATTTCTCTGGCTCCCACTCCGTACTGGAATCGAACCCTGATTCCCCGGCCATTACCCGTGGTCACCATGGTACTGAGAAAGTAATATGGAAACTTGTTTATCAGTCACACAGTTGAATGAATGGCAGACTTGCCCTCCATAACAGATTCTCGTTAAAGGTACTGAACAGCAAGCAGAACAAGTATTTAAAAAAAATAGATGTAAGCTTTAACAATGGTAGAGAAAAAAACCATCGAAAGTTGATAAGGCAGTCACACATTACCTGACATCACTAAGTGAGGAAGAGCAATCTCGCCATGTTGCGCAGTAGTCCAGCACGGCCGTCACTACACAAACAGCTGTTTGCGCTGCCTTACACAGTGAGTTTGGTGTGTCAGTGTGAAGCAGTACACTAATTACACTCCCTGATTGATGTATACACATGCAAGATGTTTTAAAGCACTTTAGGCCTTCAATTTAGCATGCAATGTGATTTATGCCCTTAAAACGCTGCTGTGCGTCAAATCCAGATTTTCCCTGTGACTTTTGGTGTGTATCCCACTCCCCATGCAAAAACTCAGATGTTAGACGCCTTGAAACATCTTTTCCATCACTTTTGTGGCCAGCATAAATGTTTCTTATTTTCGAAGTTCGCCTCCCCATTGAAGTCTATTGCGGTTCGCGGAGGTTCGCGAACCGAAAATCGGAGGTTCGAGCCATCTCTAACTAACCAGGAAGTAGATGCAGAGGGCATTTGCAGTGATGGAGGTGATGGTTACACCTTAAAGAGACACTGAAGCGAGACTAAATCTCGCTTCAGCTCTCATATATCGCAGGGGCACGTGTGCTAAAACGCCGCTATCCCGCGGCTTAACGGGGGTCCCTTCACCCACAACCCACCCCCCGCAAACCTTGGTCGCAGACTTGGTCGCTTTTTTTTTCTTCCTGGAGGCAGGGCTAACGGCTGCAGCCCTGCCTCCCAGCGCGTCTATCAGACGCGCATCGCCGCCTCTCCCCCGCCCCTCTCAGTGAAGGAAGACTGAGAGGGGCGAGGGAGAGGCGGAGATACGCGTCTGACAGACGCGCGTGGGGCAGGGCTGCAGCGGTTAGCCCTGCCCCAATGAGGAGGGGATTTGGGGGGACAGGGACCCCCGTTAAGCCGCGGGATAGCGGCGTTTTAGCAGGGGCACACATGCCCCTGCTAGCTATGAGGTCTGAAGCGAGATCTATTCTCGCTTCAGACTCTCTTTAAGGAGGGGATATTTTGGAAGGAATTTTGGGTTAGACATTTGGTTAGGGTTGAATTTCAGTAACGGATTTTATGTTAGGGTAATCTGTTCATGTGTCCTTAAATCTAGTGAATGTTATGGCCCAATCGACCATCCAATTAAACAATTTTATCAAATCAGGTGAAAATCTGTGCCGTGACATGTCTGCCCGATTGATGACTCGATAGATTTCCGGACATGATCTGTCTAATCTATTGTTCAAACATGCTGTATAATTTCGGTCTGACGTAATCGCAGCAGTAGCGGTATGCAATATCCCAACGACCACCGTACCAACCCCCGGCCGCTGTCCTCCAAATGTAAATTGTCCGCCCCCCCCACCCCGGGTCTGTGGACAGTGTACATTCTCACTTGCCCCACTGGTGCCTCCTCCACTGTCACCCCCATGTGGCACCAGGCCCATCTGTGTGACATCACACACGCCTTATGTGGTACACATGCCACTTGGTGGCACTCGCGTTAATGACGGATGGTGGATGAGGCTGGGAATCTCACCAGCAGGACGAGTGAGAATTTACACTGTATGGGCACGGGTGGGGGCATATTTTACCCTTGAATAGAGAATTGGGAATCGGTCTGCGATGTATGGGCAGACATCAGATTCGTTCAGAGAAAGCTTTGTCTCATGGTTGATTGGCCCATACATTAGTAGATGTATGGGTACCTTAAGTGTTGGGCATACAAAGAAAGATAAATGCATGTTCAAAAGTGATAAGAGAATTGTACAGATATTCTTAATTTTTTTTCCTCATGCCAAATTTACTCTCTTTAAGTACCCCTTTAGTAATAATTTTTTTAATGAAAACTTTGCCAGATATTGTCTATACTTTGATTCAGTCAAAATGCCTGTTACCCTCTGAAATTGATTTCAGGGGTGAAATGAAGGCTCATCTCCAGCGATCATATGTAGTTCAAGGCATTCTGGACTGGTAAACAGGAGACAAATGACAGTTCCTTTTAACTACACCCTTGAGACCGGTTTGTCACAAGAAATGACCCTGTCACATGGAATGCTATTCTGCTCTTCTGATGCTCTCTGAAAGCATTTCATTTTGAGTTTTCCATCTGCTGTGCTTCGGAGAGGCTGCTTAGAACTATTTTGTCACTTTTCTAATGCTATAAATCAGACAGGTGCTAATAAACGGGATCAGTGAATAATGGCGCACAGCGCCTATGCATAGAAATGGCGCCGCATTAAAAAGATACGCTTATCGCTATTTATCGTTAGTACTGCATAATAATGGCGCACAGGGAAAAAAAGAAGAAAAACGGCACACACTAACGTTATTTATCAATAGTGACACACACTAACGTTATTTATCAATAGTGGCACACACTAACGTTATTTAGCAATAGCGCCCTACATAAGCCAAACTGCAGAAGTTATTTAACTGCAAAACGATGAATGGATTTAATGTAACACTGTCAAGGTTAGGGTTAGGCACCACTGGGGGGGTCTTAGGGTTAGGCACCACCAGGGGGTCTTAGGGTTAGGCACCACTGGGGGGGGGGTCTTAGGGTTAGGCACCACCAGAGGGGTCTTAGGGGTAGGCACCACCAGGGGGGTGGTTAGAGTTAGGCACCACCAGGGGGGTGGTTAGGGTTAGGCATCACCAGGGGGGTCTTAGGGTTAGGCACCACCAGGGGGGTCTTAGGGTTAGGCACCACCAGGGAGGTCTTAGGGTTAGGCACCACTGGGGGGGTCTTAGGGTTAGGCACCACCAGGGGGGTCTTAGGGTTAGGCACCACCAGGGGGGTGGTTAGGGTTAGGCACTACCAGGGGGGTGGTTAGGGTTAGGCACCACTGGGGAGGGTCTTAGGGTTAGGCACCACCAGGGGGGTGGTTAGGGGTTAGGCACCACCTGGGGGTTTAGGGGTTAGGGATAGGTACAGAGAGGGTTCTGTGTGTTAACGCTAAATAACAATAAGGCTTTAACGCTAAATAACAATAAGGCTTTAACGCTAAATAACAATGAGGCTTTAACGTTAAATAGCGTTAAGCGGCAAACGGATTAGCGGCAACACTGTGCGCCATTATTCACAGGCGCCATTTTCAGATGGATGCCTAATAAACATGTTGGTTCTATGTGCCACATTGAATTAAAAGATTCAGATGTAAAACATTGTTTAAAAAAAAAAAAAAGGGAGAATGACACTCCAGGTTAATTGGAGAAAATTTTGTTTGTGCCAGAATGGGGTGCTTTCCAAATGACCTTCCCGTCAGAGCTTAAAGTGGATCCGAGATGAACTTTTACTCATTGTATAATTGTGTTCCTTTCCTATTGTTTATAGGGCATTCCTCAAGCCAAATACTTTTTTGTTTTTGTTTTAATGCTCTAATTCCCTATAAACTAAAGAAGCCACGCCCACAGGTTTTCAGAGAGCCAAGGCAATTTCAGGCAGTAGCAAGGGCTCATGGGAGCTCAGTCTGGGCAGGAGGAGGGGGAGGTATTACTAGCTAGAGATTTCAGAGGCAGAGGGGAGGAGGGAGGAGGAGGGGGGATTAGGATTTTTTGCTCAAGATGCAGATAAGCCTGCCTCTGTGTAATGTTTACAAACAACGTGACTGCTGTCATTGTATCACAGGAATAATCAATCATATTCCATTAAAGCTGTTTGCAGCTAGATTTGTTGTGTAAACTATCTAAACTTTAGATAAGATATACAGACAAGTTACTTGTTATATTTCTTTTTTCATCTCAGATCCGCTTTAACTAGCTACTATATCTACTCAGACAAGGGGTATCATCTAAAAAGAAATAAAGGTGTCTCTCGAGATATAAAGGCATTGAATCTGCACTTCAAACATAAAGCTAAATACACTATTGAGTTAAGCTAAATACTCACCTGATGATGGATCGGGGAACCTCACAGCAACACCACCCGAGGTTCCCCGATCCATCTTCCTGCCTGCGGGAACACGTGATGGCGACGTAATGCAGCGGCAACAGGTGAGAGCAAGAGTCCAAACAATCATGACACTTTGTGCAGGAGTCATCGGGGGTCGTCGGGGATCTTAAAAATCTGACTTGTCATGATCGTTGTTATCGCCACATGTCGCAAAGCACAGTTCGCCTAATCGTGTGCCTGTATACACATCACGAGATCACTAGTGATGAGCAGGTATTTCGCATAATCCTAACTTCACAATGTAATTTGTAGTTACAATAAAAAATTGTGATGCAAAATTTCAGGAAAATTCATAAATAATTTTGCATGTAAACATAATCCATTCATAATTTCTCGTAATTACGGGAAATTTTACGTAATTTTGTACCGACGGCTAATTATTAGTACTAGCGGCTGATAGCAAAGCCCACATACATGCTATCATCACCAAAATTGCTACGTATAGTAAGGGGAATATTAGAAAAAAGTCTAAATTTTTTCAAAAAGATATTGTACTTTTTGAGATAATTGATTTTGAAAATGTAAAGGAAAAATGTTTTTTAAACTCAGAAAAGGAAAGTTTAAAAACCTTTTTTCCTTTGCATTTTCATGGGGGCTTTGCTATTAACTGCTAAATTCGGCACAAAATTACGCAACATTTTGCATAATTACGTGAAATTACGGATGGAATACACAAAATAAATTGCATGTTCAAACCATAATTAAGTATGGCCGTAATCATGTAATCGTAATTAGCAGATTACGTTCATCACTAGAGATCACTCATCTCTCAAAAAATTGCTTGCCGTCGGGAAGAATCATGGACGAAATCATGAGGTGGGTACAGGCCTTTACAGAGTACGTGAAATATCCACCAAAGATTTGCAATTCTGCTCAGCCACTTGTGTGATATTGACCGCGCTACTTACTGGAGCGCAGCGTGACCAAGCGTCTAGAGAGACGCGAAACGGCCGTCGCAAGCCCCAACTGGTGCCCGGTACCCCCCCACCTCCACCACACCACCACCGAATGATTTGAATTATGGACACATTTTCAATAAGCTACCCTATTTTGTACACACTACGATAAACGAATATGGACGGAAGGTGCCCGGTAATTTTCTTCCTTTTTCTACTTTATGGACATATTGACCGCGCTAGACAGCACAACCAGCACCCACCCTCACTTGCACACTTGGGGCTTGGTTCACTAAATCGTGATAACTCAAATATCACACCTTATCAACAATATCACACCTTATCAAAGATCTCACACCTTATCAAAGTTAACATGCCTTATCAGAGTAGCACAGCGAGCGCTACAAACTTATGCCTGCTAATTGGCAATGGCACTCGTCCTGCCCTGAGCCACTGTGGGTTCGTAGCGCTCGCTATGCTACTCTGTTAAGGCGTGTTAACTTTGATTAGGTGTGATATCTTTGATAAGGTGTGATATCATTAGTAGGTTTTGTGGCGCCGTGTGATATTTGCGTTATCATGGTTTAGTGAATCAAGCCCTATAAGTGAATGTACAGTACAATTCGAGTCTCCTGATAGGACCGTAAAGAGCATTTACACACTGATTACATAATGTTTTTGAACTTTTCCTCTGCCCTACCTCTTCTTATAGTGTTATTCATGTTATCAGGGTCGGTTCATTAGAGGCTTCCACATTCAAATGGCAGAATTACCAGCCACCCCAGCAGATAATTTTGCGTTATCCATTCGTAATTTGATTATGACGTGAAATTTTGTGTAATTTTGTGCCGACTTTGGCAGTTAATAGCAAAGCCCCTATACATGCCATTGTCATCAAATAGTGGGAACAAGTAAAATAATTTTTTTTCAAAAAGACCTCAAAGTTTTGTGAGAAAATCGATTTGACAATGCAAAGGAAGAATGGTTTAAAAACCATATGTCCTTTGCGTTTTCAAAATCGAAAAAACGGCACGTTCTTTTTGAAAAATTCCTTTTTTGACTTATTTCCACTATTCCCATTAACATTCATAGCAATTTTGGTGATGATAGCATGTATGGGGGCCTTGCTATTAACTGCTAAATTCAATATGGAATTACTCGCACATTTTTTCCTAAAATTCGCACTATGACTTCACATCAATGGCGTTCCTACCATTGGGCACAGGGGGCGTGGGCACCCCGGTGATTGGCAGCCTCTCTTCCCCTCCAAAATGACAGCGGGCAGCAGGCACCAAACAGGCAGGGCGGGTAGGCAGGCAGGCAGAGAACACTTATTTCACTTCCGCATTCCAGCTGCTGAAATGCTGCGTCGCCGTCACGTGCCTCTTCTGCTCCTTCAATACTGGTCACGGCATTGGAGGCGCAGAAGAGGCACGTGACGGCGACGCATCGTTCCAGCAGCTGGAACGCGGAAGTGAAGTGAGTATACTCCGCCCGCCCGCCCTGCCTGTTTGGTGCCCGCTGCCCCCGCTGTCATTTTGGATGGGAAGAGAGGCAGAAAGAGGGGACCCAGGTGAGGGAGGGGGGATCTGTCCCCCCTCCCCGCCGCTGTCCCTGTCACCCCCCCTTCTAGCTATACTGGGGGCCCTCCATACTAGCTAAACTGGGGGCCCACCATACTAGCTATACTGGGGGTCCACTATACTAGCTACACTGGGGGGAGGGCAGTATACTAGCTACACTGGGGGCAACTTTACTAACTTCCTTGGGGCCACTATACTAGCTACACTGGGGGCAGCTATACTACCTACACTGGGGGCCACTATAGTAGCTAAACTGGGGGCCACTATACTACCTAAACTGGGGACCACTATACTACTTAAACTTGGGGCAACTATACTACTTAAACTGGGGGCCACTATACTACCTATACTGGGGGCCACTATACTAGCTACATTGGAGGGAGCAGCGCTACCTACATTGGGGGCAGCACACCGGCGTAACAATAGGGGATGCGACCCCTGCCGTCACGGGGGGCCCGGGCCCCCCTAGGGCCCGTTCCGGGACTTTTTGGGGGCAGGAGGGGTCGCAGCATAAGAGGAGAGCTGTGGCCGCAGATTAGTGGGGAGGGGGCAAATCCCCCCCCCTCACCTCGGGCTCTCCTCTCAGCGCTCCCCTACTGCAAGCAATCATTGGTGGTGCTCGTGGCAGCCGCGGCGGCAGGCAAGCTGAGCACATACCTCCTTCTGGCCGGTCTCCGATCACTAAGTGCTTTATGAAACTTCCTGTGTAAACAGGAAGCTCTATGAAGCACTTAGTGATCGGAGACCTTCGCCCAGAAGGAGGTATGTGCTCAGCTTGCCTGCCGCCGCCGCCGCCGTTGCTGCCACGAGCACCACCAATGATTGCAGGAGGGGAGCGTTAAGAGGAGAGCCCGAGGTGAGGGAGGGGGGGGGAATTTCCCCCCTCCCCACCGATCTGCGGCCACAGCTCTCCTCTTATGCTGTGACCCCTCCTGCCCCCAAAAAGTCCCTGGGGGGGCGGAATTTTTTTTTTGCAGGGGGGCCTGGGGCTTTCTAGGTACGCCCCTGGGGCAGCAGCAATACTTCCTACATTGGGGGCAGCAGCTATGCTGTCTATCCTGAGGGCAACTATGCTGCCTATTCTGGGGGCAACTATGCTGCCTATCCTGGGGGCAACTATACTAGCTATACTGGGAGCAGCTATATTGGGGCAACTATACTACCTTCACTGGGGGCAACTATCTACCTATACTGGGGGCAACTGTGCTAGCTACCTATACTGGGGTCAACTTTATTACATATACTGGGGCAACTCTATTACCTATATGGGGGCACCTATACCTGGCATTATACGCCGTGGCATGCTTGGTATGCCACACTCGCTCCTTTACTTTTCTTTTTTTTTTGGGGGGGGGGGGGGGGGGGGTCTTATAATACCCAGCACCGGTTGTCAAATGTCCTAGATACGCCACTGCTTCACATCGTAATTGCAAATAATGATGCAAAATAACAATTGGTGCTTATCACTTCTTTGGTGTAAATACTACTGTTAGCCATTAGAGACTGGGAAACCATGGGTGTCTGAATAAGGGGCAGAGCTGCCTTACAGCCTACTCTTCACCATTTATAGTGCCAGAGACATATCCGTATGAAGTCACATAAACTATACTGTTGCTCTTTAAAATGTGGGGCAATTCAATTGATCATAGTGCAGGTTACATTTTCCATAGGTTTAGCTTTGAAATGCTTGAAAGATTTTGAGAAGAGGGGTTCCACAAGAAGGGAGAAGAACATAATCAAGTGCATGATGTGAGGTGACTAGACTGTGTCAGGGCTGAAGATCACTAGCAGATTACCTTACTGTGAGGGGGCTGCCATAGTGATGTGTGAAGGAGCTTTGCAGGTAAACATAAGAAGCTGAAGCTTTGTTAGATATTCAACCCTTGAAGGGACTTATTGGAAGAAGTAGCATTTGAGGAGAGAAAATAGAAGTTGATGGGTTGAGCACCAAAAGTCAAGGTGGACTGAAGAGGTATTGAGGGGCATATTTTTTGTTTCTTTTAGAGATGACAGAGATCTACCATAGCTAGACTGGGCTTGATGTCAGTTCATACTACAAGACTAAAACTTGTGGGCTAACCCCAAAGAACACACATGATGCCTTCAAGTAATCCTGTGGCAAAAAAAGAGGCATCGTAGGGGTGAACAATACATTTTTGTTCTAATATTGACACAGTGAGTCTTCAATGTGGAGGTAAGTCCACCACTGCCTCCCTTAGTAGCGTATCTAAGGAGCTGTGGGCCCCACTGCAAGTTTTACAATGGCAGAGGCGTATCTGGGTTATAAGGCGCCCATGGCAAACACTAAAATTGTGCCTCCCCCCCCCCCCCCTGCAATAACAGCTGGTTGCAGGGTGGTGGCTGAGGGCAGGGTGCAAGGTGCTGCTTGCTGGGGCAAAGGGTGCTGGTGGCTGGGGTAGAGGGGGCTGCTGGCTGGGGCAGAGGGGGCTGCTGGCTGGGGCAGAGGGTGCAGCTGGCTGGGCAGAGGGGGCTGCTGGCTGGGGCAGAGGGTGCAGCTGGCTGGGGCAGAGGGGGCTGCTGGCTGGGGCAGAGGGGGCTGCTTGCTGGGGCAGAGGGGGCTGCTGGCTGGGACAGAAGGTGCAGCTGGCTGGGGCAGAGGGTGCAGCTTGCTGAGGCAGAGGGTGCTTCTGGCTGGGGCAGAGGGTGCTGCTGGCGGGGGAAAAAGGTGCAGGGGCCTGGGGCAAAGGGGGCTGCTGGCTGGGGCAGAGGTTGCTGCTTGCTGGGGCAGAGGGTGCTGCTTGCTGGGGCAGAGGGTGCTACTTACCGAGGTCCGAGGCAGAGGGTTCTGTTGGCTGCAGCAGGGGATGCTTCTTGCTGGGGCAGAGGGTGCTTCTGGTAGGCTTAGGGTGCTGCTTAGCTGCTGCCTCACAGTCAATAATGTGCGCACTCTGTGCCACCTGACCGCCTGCAGCTATAGCCACCCACTGTTTCCTGGTAGTCTCCCGCCTCCATCACGAATGCGGCCAATCAGGAGGAGGATCGGGGATACAAGGCAGCAAATGGAGCGGCGCAGACGTTGCTATGGCGACCAGAGATGCTGCAGGGACTGAGGTCCCCGCAGCGTCTCTGGTCACCATAGCAACGTCGGCGCCACTTTCTGCCTTGTATCCCCGATCCTCCTCCTGATTGGCCGACTAGTTGAAGGTGGGACTGGGAGGGGAGACTAGCAGGAAACAGTTGGTGGCTCTAGCTGCAGGCATTCGCCAGGCAGCAAGGTGAAACACAGGAGTGGGGGCGTGCTGCACAGCAAGTGTCACAGTGAGCGTCGCTCACATTCTCTTGCTTCTCCTCTCCTTCTGCAGACGCTGGTCTGGCGGCACAGCAATTTTGCTGGCGGTGAGCCAGCTACTACAGAGGGGATGATAAATTGTTTACTGGGGATGCACCCCCCCCAGGTGAGTGACAAGGAGCGCCTATGGCAGGTGCCCTATATGCACCCCTGTAGATACGCCTCTGTACAATGGGGCCCCCCAAGCACTCTTTACATAACAATTGATACGGCACCACAAAACCTGCCAATGGCAACTACAGTGTCAGAGGTGCAAGAAGGGGACGAGGAACAGTTTGTTAATGATTACCACTATTCAAAGTATCTATAGAAGTGATTATTATGAGCACAAGACCAATAGAGAGCTAATACTGCAGTTGAGGGAGGGCTCTTCGGGGCACCTCTGGCCCAAGGGCCCCGATGCGTTCGCAACCTCTTCAACCCCTATTTCTATGCCCCTGGCCTCCCTTTTTAAAGAGAATCTGTATTGTTAAAATCGCACAGAAGTAAACATACCAGTGCGTTAGGGGACATCTCCTATTACCCTCTGTCACAATTTCGCCGCTCCTCGCCGCATTAAAAGTGGTTAAAACAGTTTTTAAAATTTTGTTTATAAACAAACAAAATGGCCACCAAAACAGGAAGTAGGTTGATGTACAGTATGTCCACACATAGAAAATACATCCATACACAAGCAGGCTGTATACACCCTTCCTTTTGAATCTCAAGAGATCATTGTGTGTTTCTTTCCCCCAGCAGTTCTCATGCACTGAAGTTTCAGGCTGCTTGTTTCTTCCTGCAAACAGCTTTGCCCTTGTCTGTAATTCTTCAGTATGTGAAAGCCCAGCCAGCTCAGAGGACGATTTATCCAGCTTGTAAAAGATAAGAGAGAAAAGAGAAGCTGCCCTAATCTAAATAATACACAGGCAGTGTGCATAGAGGGGTCTGGAAGGGGGAGTTCATAGCAGAACCACAACACTGAAGAACTTGGCAGCCTTCCAGACACAGGCTGACAAGTCTGACAAGAGAGAGATAAGTTGATTTATTACAGAGATAGTGATAGCAGAAAGTACTGCAGTAAGCCACAACACATTAGAATAGCTTTTGGAACTTGTAGGATGATAAAAAACAGGATGTCATTTTTGTTACGGAGTCTCTTTAAACTGTTTTTAATATATTTTATCCAGCCTTGGCACCTCTGTTTCGCTAGTACTGTGATTAAAAAAGTTAGATCCCTACCTAGGTAGAGGGAAGGCTCAGGTGATCCATAAGCTTCTCCAGTCCTCCTCCAGCCACCGCTGCTCTCTGGGATTCTCTTCTTCTTGTGTATGAGTGTGGTTGCACTGGAGAGGTGCGATTATGGCCTGTGGCGGCACAGTAATGGAGCTGCTTGTGCATGGAGGAAAAAGCCATTCATGAGCAGCTGTCTTTGCGTCTGTGGCCACACTCATACATGGACAGGCCACTCAAGCATATTTAACAAGGTTTGTCAGATTTGTTCAGAGGGACCCAGCATTGTGCTGGAATGGTGAGGTCAAGGGGGGATGGGGAAAGCCTCTGGAGTAGTCAGAGGTTCCCCTCTTCTGAGGTATCTATCTTTTTTTGGTCACAGGTACCCTTTAATGAAATCAGGCAGGTGAATGCACGGTGTAATAGAATGCCATTGGGTCTTTTACTTAGCCATTTACATGCCTTAGCCTAGCAATGAAGGAGGGATGAAAATGTTCCCCTGTGAATGAGCCCTTAATTTGCTGTAATTAAACATTGATTGCTCAGCACTGCAGTTACTGCACATATTCCTCGATGTCTTTATGAATTAACTACATGGGAGCGGATGGGTGTAGACCAGAAAGCTGCTAGAGCAGTTACAAGGGGAGAGGGTAACCAGAAGACACACCGCAGACAGTCGCTGCAAACAGTACAAGAATTGGCTTGCATTCAGAAATGCCTTGAAGGGATGAACAGAGTACACCTCTGACGCCAGCTACTACTGTTCTTGTCTGTGTTTATCAAGCTGAATGGCAGGACTCTGAAAATAGCTGATGTATTAGCTAAAGGCTCTTCCGCCGTCCTGTGTCACAGGTAATTCATGTGAGGGAGATTCACCATTACCCTTATCGTCCCATCTCGCTGTGCATAGGCAGAAATAAAGAGTAATTTATGGACTCAACTGACAGAACTATATTGCCTTCATCCTTTCTAATAATTTTTCACTCTTATCTCTTTTCCTGCGGTCTTCACGGGGCGTGGAAAGTTGAGGCCCTCTGTGTGGATATTGATACACATCTCGCAGCAGTGCACTAGCATTGTTTTCCAATAGGAAAGTGATGGGGCCTGTAGGACATGTTTGGGATGTTTAAGGCTCTGTTACAAAACTGAGCGGATAAGTTCACAAAGTTTATTAGTGAATAGCGTGTCAGTGTGCACTACATAACGGCTCACCAAAGCTATGTCAGATATTGCTGTTCATGTATGGAAACCCTTGGATTTGGTCAGGGCCGCCATCAGAATTTTCTGGGCCCCATACTGGGCAAACCTACTGGGCCCCCCCTTACTCCCCTGTGCCTCCACAAATCACAATCTGATAGGTAGCTTGTAGTAGCAGGTAAGTAGTGATAGGTGTATTGTAGTGGCTAGCAGGTGTGGGGATAGCAGGTATAGCAGGCCTCCTCCACCTTCCATAACAGATTCCCAAGGGGGTGGGGCCACATTCAGGGGCAGGACCACAGCATGATCGAGCAGAGCCACAATGCATTGTAGTCCTCCCCCTGCATTGTCGCTTGTCCTCCAGTCACACGGCAGGGGGACAGGGGACATACAGCAACAGGCATTAACCACGTTTCACCACACAGCTCAAGTGGCAGAAAGGGGCCACACCGTGGGACTGATTGAGAACCGGCGCCCATGTGGAACTGCTACTATTTGGGCCCCAGACTGTCTTGTGGCCCCATACAGCAGTAAGATTGGGAATTGGGTAGAAGAGTCTGGTTCCTGTTTCTAGTTAGGGGGTAGCTCATAGGGCTTAATTCAGTAAGAAGTGCTAACTGTTAGCATGCTTCTGAAAAGGTCATTATCACGCCTAAACTCAGTTTGGGCGTGTTAAACTCAGATCGCGCGCAATTTAGCACGTGCACAGCACGGTGCGCGCAAAGTGCCCATTCACATGTATGCGACGTTTTGCGTGCACCGGACTTGACGCGCGCAAAGATTTGCGTGCGGGACTGCGCGCGATCTGATTTTAGAAACGGTGCTAACCTACTTAGCACCCTGGTTAACACGCCTAAAGTCTTTAGGCGTGCTAAGTAGGTTAACACCGTTTACTGAATCAAGCCCATAGACCCATAGTAGACATCGTTGTAGTTTGCCTACAGAATTAAGAAGAGCTATTTTCCTGAAGACAAACTCTTTTCAAAAAAATTTGCTATGGATCTATTGTCCCCTCATGCCTGATTAACTTTTGATCAATTTTCCCTATTAAAAGAGTGATTGGGTATGTCTGAGTGGGGTGGAGCGGGAGTTAGGTTGAGGACCACAAACTTGGTAAAATGCTGGTAGTTCGATTTAATTGATTATTGGTCAACTTCCTGCAGAAACCTAATGGCAATATAGGGATCAAGATGGTAGTATGATGAGCTAAAATTTTTGCCTAAGTAATTTTCAAATCAAAATTTACATTTTTGCCTGACTATAGATTTTTGCAAAAATACAATTCCTTTTCATTTTCCAAAAGTGACGCCCACTTACTTGAGAATTGGTGAAGTGTTGATCATATTCGTAAGGGATAATATCGCTCGGTGAAATTTGGCATAATTGCAATTTTGCATGTTATCTTGATTTAACTTAATTTTCTCAAGTTACTCAAAATTACGTTCACAGAATTTACCAAACTGATTTGAGCATATTTCTGCATAAATGACTATATGTGTGAAAATATATGGGCATGCATGTGAAAATTCATTTTCACCAAATTCATTGAAGTCAGTGGGCATTTTCACACAGATCAAGGATATCCAGTTCCAGTCTTCAAGGGTCAAGGTCCTCACACATTTTTGGCAAAGCTCAAACTAATTGATGGGACAGAATCGGGAAAGGTGAGGTCCATTATGTAGAACAGATTTCTCAATTTTTCAGTCCATTCCAAACACTTGGCACGCATATGTCTCTCGGGGATTGGAGTTAGACATCCCTGACATAGATGAATATTTCACCAAATTACGAGTCATTGTGAAATTATGCATTCTACTTATGATCACTTGCAAAATGTATTTTGTAATAGTTTGAAATTTTGCATTACGATTTTGCAATTGTGATTGAAATTATGAATTGTTGCGAGATTACTACTATGCATAATTCAAACTCAGCACTATTGATACACAATAATTTTTTATGTCCATTGATTTTAATGCATTTGGTAAAAACTGGTTTTGCCATGCCTAAATATTTTCACAAATAGTCTCATGTTTGCAAAAATGTGTTTTCTTATACCCGCCCCCACCCCCCCCCCTTTTTTTTTTTTTTTTTGCAATTAGGCTTATTTGTACAAACATGTGAAACTGTTGTAAAAATTATGGCAAAAGGAAAATGGCCATATTCATTCATCAGTATCGATCCCTACTACACAATTTCTGGTCAGCACGTGATCCATCGCCTCCAAAATATCAGCCGTCATTGACCTGTCTGATGGCAAGCATGACACAGGTAACGAACTTCCTTGCTGGGCCCCAGAGGCTCATGGGAGAAAGCTCAGTGCCGTCAGAACATATTTCTTGCACTGCGGTTTATTTACCATAACTGCGAGCCGTCTAGACGTTCATTGAAATAAAACGGCAGTGATTGAGGAATGAGAAAATGTGTACATAATTACACTAACTACATGAAACAGAATAAAATTATTAGCACTACAATTGCCAATCATGAAAACTACTTGTATTTAATTTGGTAATCACAGATTATGAATAGAAACAAAAGTAGAAGACCTACAAAAGCGTGGAATCAAACGATATTAGAGGTCTCCACGAAATGCATTTATACAGCGCCCTGAGGTGACCTTTAATACGCCGTTCAAATCGCAGCGTATATCATTTATTGTAATGTTATTATTGTGTTGTGTGACATACTTACTCTTTCCAGTCACTATCCAGTCACTATGACATGATCTCACAAGGAACATGTATACAGCATAAAACCACACAGACATATATCACTCTAGCCGCTACGTAAGGCTTAATCAACGCCCGCCACTTCCTCCATGTCATGCAATCTTCTCTCAGGCTTCACCTACTAGTCATTGTGAGACATGATCACAAGGGGCAGATAAAGTACAAATAATCTTGCTCAACAACATCAAACAGAAGCGGGTTGTAAATCAGCAAGCGTTCAGGTGAGAGGAGACATGGGAACAGATCATCCTTTATTCTTCGCTGGCTGAACTTATAAAACATAAACTCTCCACAATGCGGAGAATTGACCTACAGACACCTCGCTAGGCGCAAGAATCACCTGTCTGATCACTTCTAGCAACAACAATGCCCTGGAAGGTGTGTTGGGGGAGAAAGAGAATCATTCACAGCAATGTTTACTGCAAACTAATGAGACATTCTGTCTGGCGTTACCTCCGCCACTCACTGAAATATGCGGCTTTGAATTCTACAACTAGTCTGGCTTCCTTTTATCTTTTTATGGGCTGTGGGAAGAAGACACAAAGGTCATTGCTGAAACAGAAACAAAACATCATCATATTTTCTTTATTTGTTTCTTCTTCGATGGTGAGAATAAAACCATCCAGTTTGTTGTTCTCCATGTTGGCATATGGCGGTGCATTATGCTTTGTGAGGGGTTAGAGTGTAACTACAGGAGGGGATGAGGCTGTGCAGTTGTTCTTTCAGGCCCTTGAGATCAGGAGAATGGAACACAACCGCCGCTTGTCTTTAGTTACCAGTCGTAGGATCACTTTATTTTCTCTATAGAATAAAGCAGCATATAACTTCCATTCATGACAGTTTTCCCTTCTGCCTCCCATTTCTGCTCCAGATTTATAGGGCGTAAATTTAAAGAGGAATTGTAACCAAGGATTGAATTTCTCCTCAATGAGTAGCTGATCTCCACTTTCCCACAAGAAATCTTTACCTTTTCGCAAATAGATCATCGGGGGTCTGTGTGGCTGATATTGTGGTGAAACCCCTCCCACAGTGTGATGTCATGACCATGGTCCTGACAGTGTGCTGTCTGTGAACCTCATTGCATTGTGGGAAATAATGTCTTTTTCCAACTGCCAAGTAAGCAGTATCTCCCTCTATGCATAGAACTCTCAGAAATTAACATTCCATACAGATCAGCTCGGAGAACTAAAGACGTCACCATCTGTGATGAATTTCACAATACAAATCAGGAAGAGGAAAGATTTTACAATGGGTAAACATTGACTAAATAATCTAGAAATTAATATTATAAACAATAAACAATTTTATTAATTATGTCATTTTCACAACAGTTCCTCTTTAAGTTATGGGGAACCAGAACCACCCACAATTTTCTGTATTGGGCCAGAAAAGAACCTAAAACCAATTTCTACATTTTTACTGAATATATATTGAATTATATATTTATTAAAAAACACAAAAAAACAAAGCAAACTGTTTTACTATTAATTATGTAGGAGTGGAGTCAGAGACTGAGATTCCTAGATAGTTTCATGTAAGCAACAAACATGAGTTTGGACAAGCATCGAGTAGAGAATAGAGGAGCTTGGCATGTGGTGGTCCATTGGGTTGCAAAGAGTAGACTCGGCTGAATAGCGACTGAACAATTAAACTGTTGAAAATGTTTATGTTAAATACACAGTATATATAGCTGTGGGGCAAGTTGAGACTTTGGGCCTGATTCACAAAGCGGTGCTAACAGTTAGCACGCTGGTGAAAAGCCCTTTATCACGCCTAAACTCAGTTTAGGCATGATAAGTTTAGGTTTGATAAGTTTAGGTGTGATAAGTTTAGGCATGATAAGTTTAAGCACCAACTGCGTTAGCACCGCAGTGCACAGCTGATCAAAAGTTTTGCGCTAGCAAAGTCTGGAGCAATTCGCATAGAGTTTAATGGTGCTGCTTCGCGTGTGGGACTTTGCACGCTATCTACACTTATCTAAACTTAGCATGCCTAAACTTATCACACCTAAACTTATCACACCTAAACTTATCACGCCTAAACTGGCTTTTCACCAGCGTGGTGCAATGGTTATCACGCCTAAAGTCTCTAACTGGGTTAGCACCGCTTTGTGAATCGAGCCCTTTCACTGCAGACTTCACCACTTTGGCAGTGAGAGTGGGAAGCATGAAATTTGGACGCATGAGGCAAGTGGACAAAAAGGGCGTCACCATTGTCTCTCATGTTAAATATCGTTTGACGGGTGCCCAATGGGAAATTTGGGCACCCAGCGAATAATAATGTTCACAATGGGATCCCAGTGAATAATAACGTTTACAAACATACTTACCATAAAATACCAATTAAAAACATGCTTACCATAATTATTGTTTCTATCTTCGTAAAGTTTCACAACTAAAAAGATACACTTTGGAAATACTCTTCAAAAAAGTAAGTATATTGATTTAAAAAATAATTTGACAAAAGGTATAGGAGTTTTAGGGTTAGGCACTACTAAGAAAGTTTTAAGGTTTAGGCACCACCGGGGGGGGGGGGGGGGGGGGGGTCTTTAGGGTTAGGCACCACCACTGGTAAGGGTCTAAGGGTTAGGCACCACCAGGGGGGTCTTAGGGTTAGGCACCACCAGGGGGGTCTTAGGGTTAGGCACCTCCAGGGGGATCTAAGGACTAGGCACCACAAGGGGGTTCTTAGGGTTAGGCACCTTCAGGGGGTCTTAGGATTGGGCACCACGGGGGGGGGGTCCTAAGGGTTATGCACAACCGTGGGGGTCTAAGGATTAGGCACCACCAGGGGGGGTCTAAGGGTTAGGCACCACCAGGGGGGGGGGTCTAAGGGTTAGGCACCACCAGGTGGGGTCTAAGGGTTAGGGATAGGTAGAGGGAGGGTTCTGTGTGAGAGTAGGGTTAGGTTTAGGTATAGTAAAATGTTGGTAATATTTACAAATGTTTTACTACAGTTATTACAAATGTACTTATATTTTTTCCATTGTTCTAAACAATATTTTCAGATTTTATTACATGAAGAAACAATAAAAGAAGGTTATACACAATATTATACAACTATAATAATTATACATTTATTATCATTTTCAGTGTTATAAATGATATTTTCAGATTTTAATTACAAGAAGAAACAATAAATGGGGTTATATACAATATCAGTACATTTCAGCTACACCATGCACCCTTTTTTCAGGCGCCCTTTTTTGATGTGTGCGTGTGAGAGGGGACCTGAAAGGTGAAGAACAGCGACCAAAAGGAACCTTCTTGGAGAAGATGTGAGCATCATTTTCTCTTGCTTTATTGCCTTTGATTTTGCATTATATAGTGAACTCACAAAGATGTCTGATGGACCCCTGATCAGTTTACTATTAAAACAGCGACTGTTCATAGAGTAAGCAGAGCTCCTCCCACTCTACCTTTTGCCAAATAACTGTGAATGGAAAGTTTCTAGCAAAAATCAGTGCAATCCAGCAGGAAGTGGATGCTGGAGATAGTTTTACTTCCTGTTTATATAAATATGTCTCATTATTGTGTAAGGCTGTATGAAATATTTACTATACATAAAAAGTACTATGATATAACTAAGTAGACGGAACCTCAGAACCTTTTGCGTGACTGCTCTCACTACTCTGCATGTTGTGCTGTACCTGTGCAGACTGAAACAATTACACTGAAACTAAAGTTAAAATCTCCACTTATTGTTGAAGATGTGTATCTTGTCCCTGGCAGGGCTCCAGGTTTCTCCCCCTCCTTTTGGAAACCCTTTTCTTTAAATATGAATCTTCGCTGGAAGAATTTCAGTAATGCAACAAGTCCTATACAGTAGTCTACTGTACTCACTAATTTGTCAATGTCTGCTTATCTTTCGCAGGAATATGTTACACTATATGTGTTATTTACTGTTGGAGAATTGCAAGCAGCTAATGAGAGGCCATTGAAGTCTACCTGCTTTAATTAATATTATATATTAATACTATATGCTATAAGGGACACTTACCCTGCTGTTTGTTTCATTCTGATCTGCCCTGTGAGCTTGTAATCCCCCCTGACTGAGCTTTCAGTCGGCTGCTTGATCAGGAAGCTCTATAGCAGTGAGAGCAGTCTATGAGCAGTCAGTGAGAGCAGTGAGAGCAATTAGGAGCTACGGTGTTACCGGACCCTGAATTACATCTCCCTCTGAGTTGCGACAACGCGGAGAGGGAATAGTACTTAACGCCTTTAGGGAGTTTTGCGGCAGCAGGGAGAGCCGTCATTCAGCTCTCCCGGCGCCCAACTCACCAGCGACACGACAATACGTACGCTTCCTCCTACCCCCTTGGTCACCCACCACAGCCAGAGGGGTTAGGGTTAATATAGCCAACATGACTACAGTGACCTGTAAGATGTGTGGCTACAATAACACTTGCTCTGGAGATGGAGCTCCTGTACTGGAGGCAAGAGGATAAGAAGTTGGGCCCCTCACACCTCTGGGCCACCTTGTGCTTGCTGTAGTTGTCCTGTTGTTAAGTCTCTTGATGTAGGCTAGATTCCTATGTCATTACTGTAGAATAATTTCTCTCCTGAGCCATGATAGTCATGACTCTTCAGACTGTGTTGCCTGCTACATTTTAGATGCTCCCAAGCCATTATATAGGTAAGGCTAGATAATTAAAGTGCACCTAAATGGAATATGGAGGCTGCCATATTTATTCCCTTTTAAAGTAAAGTCATTATCAGTTGCCTGGTAGTCCTGCTGATCTCTTTGGCTGCAGTAGTGTCTGAAACAAGCATGTGGTTAATCAAGTCAGACTTCAGTCAGAACACCTGATCTGTATGCTTGTTAAGGTTCTGTGGCTATAGACCCGTAAATACTCTCAATCAGTGTTGCCTGTCGGGTGACATTGCAGGGCTGAGGATGTTCAGACACGTTGCTGGCTTACAAGCAAGTGATGTGTTCTGCCTTATGCGGGGGGGGGGGGGGGGGGAGAGATGGGGGGGGAAGAGTGACGTTGCATGGCGGACGAGGTAGGTGGCGGTGGACAATGTTATCTTCTGTTGATCGGCAGAAGTGATCCTTCAGGACCAATCGCTGGCTGAGTGGTTGGGGGACATCAGTGTTTGCTGTACACATGCTGGATTCTCTGCAGAGGCGGTCATTGTCGACTGCCTTGGCTGAGTTTCATCTGGCTTGTGTATGGGCCTTTAGGGTATTAACCACTTGACCACTACAGGTGGTGTTCACCTTATGGGTCAGAGCAATTTTCACATTTTATCGATCCTCCCATTCATTTGCCAATAACTTTATCACTACTTATCATGCCGAAATGATCTATATCTTGTTTTTTTAGCCAGTTAGGCTTTCTCTGCGTGGTACTTTTTGCTAAGAATTATTTTATTCTATATGTATTTTAATGGGAATAATAAGAAAAAAGGTTTCATCCATCCTAGTTTTAAAATTAAACGTGCTACTGTAGATAAAACCCACACATTTTATTTGCCTATTTGTACTGACTATTAGAATGTTTAAATTATGTCACTAGTACAATGTATGGTGACAATATTTTATTTAGAAATAAAGGTCTAATTTTTCAGTTTTGTTGTTCGTTTACACTATATCACTAATTACAAGCCATTGTTTGCAAAAATAACAGTAATATATCCTCATGACATACATATTAAAAAGATGAGTCCCTAAGGTACCTTTTTATGTATTTTTTTAAATGTCATTTTTTTGACGTGTTTTATTACGGTAACCTGGGGGTGTTAAGGAGTTAATTAATGGGGCATTTAGTTATTTTTATTTAATTTAATGTATGTAGGTGTCTTTTTATTTATTGGCTAGATGTCCCCACAGCACTTTTTTTTCTGTGTATTGTGAACTGTGTTGTGTTTGTGTTTTTACTTTCACTTTGTCAATGACCACAGGCATCTCACTGATGCTGGTGAATATTGCTTACAGGCACTTTGATCGGCTTGGGGAACACAGGTTCCCACTAACCGATCAATGCACTGACAGGCAGCGGTGGGAACGTGTGCAGGAGCATGTACAAGCATGGGTGCAGGTTATCGCGGCAAAGTACATATATCTATCCTCTGGAGCTAAGATGAATTCTCAAGGGGCATAGATATTTTGTCACTGGTCCAAAAAGTGGTTAAGGACAGAGACTTAGAAGGACAGCAAGGCAATCTGCATTGTTTAAAAGGAAATAAATATGTCAGCCTCCATATCCATGTCAGTTCAGGTGTGCTTTTATTTTAATTTAAACCCCTATCATAGACAGTTCTTTATTACCATTCTAATCCTTTAACACAACTGGGTCACATGTGACTCTTGTTTCAATCAATATAATTACCAGTGCATTGCCTTACATCACAGTAATACAGCAAAAAAATATTTTACATTTGTTATAGACAGAATCCCTTCTATGCTGTAGGCAATTCTCTTCTTTCCCAGAAACCACAGGTGTGTCAATTTTATTGTAAACTTGATAGATTACGCTCCTGTGCCAAATCTCATTGACTGAGTTTGGCAAGGTTGGAGATTGCGTAGCTGCTTACATAGTCAGAAAGAGAGAAGAGCAAAAGATGATACATACTTAAGTAGATTGGCGAAAACTTGAAGAGAAAAAAAATGCTAGTAGAACTGTGGATGGATTTAATTTTTATATATGCACTGGAAAATTAGACAGGGAATCATAATTGCTGTAACTTTCATTAATCAGCCCTGATGAAGCTTGTTCACCAGCAATGTAACATTACATCAGGATTGGCATAGATCTGTGTAAATAATAGGATAACAGAGGCGCCAATAGGATAAAAAACACTAAAAGAACAGAGGCGCTCAGTGTTGATGATACTGGCAGATGCTGTTTACTCCTATCTGTTATTGCCTGATGAAGCGGGTTTGTATCCCGTGAAACGCGTTGCACTTTATTTGGAGTATCCAATAAAATTGTTTTGACTGAAAATCCACAGTCGTGTGTTCTGCTTGGAGGGGGTGAGTCCACCACTGCCTCCTCTATTACCAAGATGGGTTTTTAAGTTCTTTTAGTGTTTTTTATCCTATTGGCGCCTCTGTTATCCTATTATCTACATCAAGTCCACCCTTGGTAGAGGGTTTTACCCTTCCTTCTTCAACTACAGAGAGCGACTTTTTAATCCTGAGTGGGGTCAGGACAATCTCCCCACCTGCTTTGACAGTGGTTGCCTACTTGGTAACCCTGGTTTGTGAGTATTAAATTAATATTATTACTCTATCAATTATACCTTACCAGTACATACTACACTATATTGGGCTCTTGGTGTTCTCTCTTTTTCTCATAGATCTGTGTAAAATCATGACACCTCTCTCCGCCCAATAGTATAAAGTATAAAGCAATAAAATACAGCAGTCAAGCATAGTAGCTCTTGATGTACATTATGTAATAAATTCCATGTTGCTTCTGTGTAACCAGTAGAGGCGTCTTCCCTCCTTACTTCATCTACAGGAGGATTCCATAAAGATTATGTGGACCTTTTCTATAATATTGGTACAGGAGATCATGAATAGGTATGCTCATTTGGATTTCCGGGTTTCCAATCGGAAATCGGATTTCTGCTGAAATACAGCATTACCTCAATTTAGTAATTTTAGTCCAATCACTGAACTCTGAAGCACTGGACCAATCAGAAAATGCAGAGTCAACTTGGAAGTGTTTGGCCAAACGTATATTTTTCCTTTTTTATCTTTTACCTCCAGTTTGCTTAGCAGACAGGGGATTAGCTAGGGGGAGGGATTAGCTGTAACAGGAGGTATTTGGTCAGCTTCAGGACTCAGTACCTGAGCTTGCTCAGTCTGTGACTTGCTCACTAAGTGGCTTTGAAACAAGTGGCATAGGCGTTAAAAACAGGTGTTAGAACAGAGGCACAAAGGGGGGAGGCAGTACTTTAAGAAGCAGGTAGGGACTAAAAAAATGTTTCCCTTCAACCAATATTGCATTTTTTTGCATTGGTTAGAATGTGCTATGCACGTTGTGGCGTAGTCTTTAAGTTTTACTTTTCTCTCTCTTGCTTCACTCACTCTCCATCTCCTCCACTCAAGCTTCACTCACTCTCCCTCTCCTCCACCCCAGCTTCACTCACTCTCCTTCTCCTCCACCCCAGCTTCACTCATTCCCCCGCTTCACTCCCTCTCCCTCTCCTCCACCCAAGCTTCACTCACTCTCCCTCTCCTCCACCCCAGCTTCACTCACTCTCCCTCTCCTCCACCCCGGCTTCACTCACTCTCCGTCTCCTCCACCCCAGCTTCACTCACTCTCTCTCTCCTGAACCCCAGCTTCACTCACTGCCCCTCTCCTTCACCCCAGCTTCACTCACTCTCCCTCTCCTCCACCTCAGCTTCACTCACTCTCCCTCTCCTCCACCCCAGCTTCACTCCCTCTCCCTCTCTTCCACCCAAGCTTCACTCATTCTTCCTCTCCTCCACCCCAGCTGCACTCATTCCCCCGCTTCACTCATTCTCCCTCTCCTCCCCCCAAGCTTTACTCACTCTTCCTCTCCTCCACCCCAGCTTCACTCACTCTCCCTCTCCTCCACCCCAGCTTCACTCACTCTCCCTCTCCTCCACCCCAGCTTCACTCATTCCCCCGCTTCACTCCCTCTCCCTCTTCTCCACCCAAGCTTCACTCATTCTCCCTCTCCTCCACCCCAGCTTCACTCACTCTCCCTCTCCTCCACCCCAGCTTCACTCACTCTCCCTCTCCTCCACCCCAGTTTCACTCATTCCCCCGATTCACTCCCTCTCCCTCTCCTCCACCCAAGCTTCACTCATTCTCCCTCTCCTCCACCCCAGCTTCACTCACTCTCCCTCTCCTCCACCCCAGCTTCACTCACTCTCCCTCTCCTTCACCCCAGCTTCACTCACTCTCCCTCTCCTCCAACCCCGCTTCACTCACTCTCCTGCTTTATCTTTTACTACCACAGTTTACATCAAGTATTTTTTCTCCATACAATAGTCATCATGTTGGACAATGCAGTACAGTGTACATCCTGCAACATGTATGCATGCCTTGATCAGTAGATTGAGGGTGTTTACTGTTGCCCTGGGTGTGTGCGTGTTGCTCAATTAGAGGCTGAAGTCAGAGAGCTAAATGAGAAGCTCACAATACTGAGACGCATAGACAACATGGAGAAGTGCTTGGATCTCACGATCCAGACTCTGAATGGAACCGGTGAAGATGAGGTGGGTGGAGTACAGCCGGAGCAGGAAGCGGAGGTAGCCGCTAGTTGGGTCACAGTTAGAAAGAGTAGAGGAAAAAGTGGCAGTGAGGCTAGTCCCGGTTTGTCCCTCCCTAATAAGTATGCTTGTTTTTGTAATATTGGGGATGATGATTCTGGAGTAGCAACGCTGCAGCAGGATGTGTCCCTTAGCAACCAAGGGGCAAATCACTACTTTTTTACAGCTGTCCTGAACGATGAGATGGATTAAGATTGTGAAGATGTGGAGTCCGTTTGGGTAAATATTCATGGTGGAAATAAAGGTTGCCAATTGCTTATTGGGGTATGCTACAGACCACCACATATTCATGAAGCTGCAGAACTGCAATTACTACAGCAGATTGAAAAAGCTGCAAGTAAAAATGAGGTCATAGTTATGGGTGACTTCAACTTTCCAGACATTGACTGGAGTATTGAGGCTACCCATTCTGGTAAAAGCAGCAGATTTCTGGCAGCACTACAGGACAGTCACCTGACTCAAATGGTAACGGAACCAACTAGGGGGAATGCGTTACTGGATCTAATCATTTCTAATAGACCAGATAATGTATTAAATGTGCAGGTTCAAGAACATTTGGGAAATCACAACATGATAATGTTTGATCTGGTGACTGATAGGCCGTGAGGCAGCAGGACCACTAAAACTATGAATTTTAGAAAAGCAAAGTTCAATCAACTCAGGCAGGCATTAAGTTTGGTGAATTGGGATAATGTACTACAAGGGACGGACACTGAAGGGAAATGGCAAACTTTTAAACTTATTCTCAATCAATATTGTAGTATATATATCCCATATGGAGACAAAATATCTAGGAATAAAAAAATAAAATTAAGTCGAAAAAAAATGCCTATAAGGTCCTAAAACATGAGGGGACCGAGGCTGCATTAAGCAATTATAAGGAGTGCAATAAAAGTTGTAAAAAATAAATTAGGCTAGAAAAGATTGAAGCTGAAAATCAAATCGCTAGGGATATCAAATCTAACCCAAACAAGTTTTACAAATACATCAACTCTAAAAAAAAGAAAGGTTGACTGTATTGGACACCTAAAGGATGAGGGTGGGAACTCAATGGTGGATGACCAAGGTAAGGCAGAGTTATTAAATACTTTCTTTGCTTATGTCTTCACAAAGGAAACAGCACTGTTGCAAATTACAGATGCAGAAGAGTCTCAATCTTCCAATTGTAATATTAAATACTGAACGCAGGAAGAAGTGAAGGCAAGACTAAATAAATAAAAAATAGACAAGGAACCTAGCCCAAATGGCATGTATCCACGGGTCCATGCATGCATCCTTGGGAATTAAGTTCAGTTATAGATAAGCCACTTTATCGTATCTTTTGTGACTCTCTTTCAACTGGCAGAGTCCCAGCAGACACAGTTGGCATACAGCCCACGTTTTCCCATTATTTAAAGGGAACCAGAGCTGAAAAAATAAAGATTTTATACATACCTGGGGCTTCCTCCAGCCCCATACGCGCTGATCGATCCCACGCCGCCGTCCTTTAAGAAAGAAAGTATTATAATTGCTTGAAGCTATGTTAACTGTCAGCGAGATGAATATTTACAAGTTGATGCTTGGTTTGATTGGTCCATTTTCAAGCTGTATCCATTTGTGCAAAACTCAGAATTCCTACTTTCTCCTTGACCATCCCTAATCTTTACTCTTTAGGGATGACTTCTAATAAATGCAAATTGCCATATTATGTCCCTTAAACCATCACTCGGTCACTCTAGCCCGCAAAGCTACCTGTCCTTTTTCTCACACATAACGTACATGCAGAGAATTACTGTCAGGGGTGGTGTTCAGTAGTCACGGAGTCAGGATAACTGATACTAGGTTTATTTACAGGATTCGTAAACTCTTTACACAAGCAGCATCTTCACTCTGTGTCCCTAGCCAGGCAGAAGACAGGAACCAACAATCCACAACAGTCTAGATAATCTTATGCATAATCTTTTTCCAGTGCCATCTACAGGACAGATATATGATCACCACAAAGGGATATTTAGATAACACCAATGGACGTACAGAACCACAGGTCCATCAAAAATGGTAGCTTACAATATATGAGTCAGAACAAAAATGTAGCTTGCTGGCTGGCAGCAGAGCTTCATTTACTGACCGCCCACTCTGGGCCCTGAATTAGGGAGTGGCTTGAACGTCAAGGCAATCCCTTTTAATGTGCATGACTCCGCCTTCTCATGACATCACTTTAAAGGGCCATGTTTAAACAACTTTTGTTTCATCCAATAATTCAAGTCAAGAGATATTTCATTTTTGCAATTAAGTAATGTGATACAGTATATCCCATGTTATTTTCTAATCTATAAACTCTATAGTTATGCCAATCATTGTTCTCAAACAAGGATTATATTTATTTTTATAATAATTGCTTTCCTGCGGCAAGCATTTCAAAGCGACCTCATAGCCTTTCATAAAACTTCCATCATAATCACAGTCCAATCAAAGCCTCACAGATGCAGATAAAGATTTTCAAGAAGAACAAATAGTGGGACTACAATGGTAGATAGTTAATGATATCTCACCAACCAAGACCGCTGTTACCACCTTCAGTCATGCAATACATAGTTGTAGAAAAGACACACATGTATCAGAAACCAGATAATTACAGCCCAGCTACATCAATCAAAGGCATTGCCACTCAAGAAGAGTTTTAAATGTATTTCATGATTAAGACCACATGGATACACTGTATTTAATCTATAGGCGCACATATTTATTAATTTTTTTTTGCAAAGTAGAATATCGTCAATATATCAACTTGTTGTAGATGTATTTAGACGGCAAATGCCCTTGACTGTTGTACTTCCAATCTTTTTCTCACGAAAGATCCATTAATGCCCAGCACAATGACTTTTTGAGTCTTCCTTTTAATGTTTCTATTATACCCCAGTGTTTGAACCTTAAAAAGGAGCTTTAGCAAAAAGGGGAAAAACAGATCAACACATTGCAAAGTGAAACGTTAAGAAATCGAAGAGAGATCAAGAAATGATTGATATTCGCCATGTATTTTGTTCATATTGTTTGATCCACAATCAGCCTGCATATCATCATTTTTACTATTGGCAGACGTGAAAAATGTGTTCCTCTACAGGGTGAGCTGTCATTCGGCTCACCCTGCCATGTACGCCCCCTGATGAACTGTTTGAGAATAGGTAAAGATTTCTCATGGGAAATAGTATCAGCTACTGATTGAGATGAAGTTCAATCCTTGGTTGCAGGTCCTCTTTAAAGCTAATAACTTAAAAAAAAAGTCAGATACTCACCTAAGGAGAGGGAGGCTCTGGGTCCCATAGAGACTTCCCTCTCCTCTCCCGGTGCTCGCTGCTGTCCTGGCTCCCCCATAGCGGTATTCGACCGTTTCGGTCAAATACCGCTGTCTTCCGGCCGAAGGGAGGCTTCGGAAATGCTTTGGGAGCCTGAGTGCTCCCGAAGACGGGCCGCTCTACACTGCGCACGCGCCCTCTATGACGCACTCACGCGTGCGGCTCCTGTCTTCGGGAGGACTCGGCTCCCGAAGACTTCCGTAGTCCCCTCGGCAGAGGATGTGAACGGAGGAGCCAGCGCAGCACCGGGGGCACCGGGAGAGGAGAGGTATAGCTCAATAGGACCGAGCCTTCCCTCTCCTCAGGTGAGTATCTGCCTTTTTTTTTTTTTAATCGGGGTTACATTAGCTTTAAAGGGGATCCGAGATGAAAAACTAACTATAACAAGTAACTTGTCTATATATCTTATCTAAAGTTTAGATGGTTTACACAGCAAATCTAGCTGCAAACAGTTTTAATAGAATATAATTATTTATTCCTGTGATACAATGACAGCGGCCATGTTGTTTGTAAACATTACACAGAGGCAGGCTTATCTGTATCTTGAGCCATCAGCCTAATCCCCTCTCCTCCTCCCTCCTCCCCTCTGCCTCTGAAATCAATGGCTAGTAACACCTCCCCCTCCTCCTGCCCAGACTGAGCTCCCATGAGCCCTTGCTACTGCCTTGGCTCTCTGAAAACCTGTGGGCGTGGCTTTTTTAGTTTATAGGGAATTAGAGTATTAAAACAAAAACAAAAAAGTAATTCTCTTGAGGAATGTCCTATAAACAATAGGAAAGGAACACAATTATGCAATGTGTAAAAGTTCACTTTGGATCCACTAAGAACTCTCTTAGCTTTGCCTTCATATTTCATTTGGCATTTGCACTGTACCATTATACACCACTTTTTCTGTAATGCATTTTATAAGGATGTAAATACTGCATTTGTTTTCATCTGCACTGTCACTAAAATAACTTGTTTTATCAACAAAGGGATATAGCTGGCAACCAGAACATTTCTGGATGCCTATTAGAATGTTTTGTCAGCCAAGTCGTTCCACTCACTTTTGATACTAATTCTGGAGCAATTGGTCTTTAAAGGAATACCATGGTGAAAATAAACTGATGAGATAGACATGTGCATGTATAGTGCCAAGCATACATATAACTATGATGTGTTCATTTTTTATTTCTCTGCCTGAAAGAGTTAACATTTAGATAAGCCACTGACAGTTTGTCTTCAGTCAAGATCTAGTCGGACTATAGCTTTAACCCTAGCTGATAAGGAATTACAGCCATCAAACAGAGAACAGATTCTAAGAAAGGGGAAGAGGTAAAAAGGGTCAGTAGTTGATAGATTTTAGCTCTGACAAACAAGACTGTGTCATTTAGCAGAGACAATGAAACATTAAAAAATGTAAAAAGATTGAAACATAAAAATGAACTATGGGACCTGTGTGACAAGACTTCCAAATTCATGTTAGAAAGGAAATCTAAACTAAATATTGATCTTTCAGAGGCTGATTGGAATAAATGCTTTCTTTTAGCACACAAATCCTCACTATCAGTTAGGGCGCAGGAAAATGCATATAAAATAATCTCTAATTGGTACAGAACCCCGGAGAAGCTCCACAGTTTTAATTCCACCATCTCAGACCTATGCTGGCGCTGTGGTACAGCAGTTGGGGACATGATACATATATGGCACAAATGCCCTAAACTTACTAAATTTTGGGAAACAATATGCAAAATTATAGAAGCAATAAGTAATATTAAGGTTCCCAATGACCCTCTATCTTTACTTCTCCTTAAAGAGAATCTGTACTCTAATATTCTTACAATAAAAAGCATACCATTCTATTCATTATTTTCTCCTGTGCCCCTCTGTGCTGTTTCTGCCACTCTCTGCTGCAATCCTGGCTTGTAATTAACAGTTTTAGGCAGTGTTTACAAACAAACTAACCAGCTTCTAATAGGCTCAGCTAAGCATAGAGTGTGAGTCATTCAGAGTATGCAGGGGGCCTGCAGAGGGTGTGTATCGCTTCTACCAATCACAAGCAGCCCTGCACATTCCACACAATCAAGCTTTAGCCCGACAAACAGGACAGAGGAAAGATACATTGATTTATTACAGAGACAGTGCAGTTAGGAAAGACTGCAGTAAGCCAGAGCAGATTAGAACAGGCATAGGAACTTATAGGATAGAAGAACTAAGGCTGAAAAATTTGTTACAGAGTCTCTTTAAAATAGACTGCCCAATTAGATCTTACAAAAAATCCTTAATCCGCCATATTCTAGCGGCCGCGAAATTAACCATCCCTAAATTTTGGAAGTCCAATCAGGCTCCGACGATTCAGGACTGGATGCAGGAACTTTCAGCCTTGAAACATGTGGAGTTATTGATACATTTAGCCTCGGATAGAGAAGAAAATACAAGCAGACTTGGCTTAGGTGGGAAGTATTTATTCTCTCAGAGGAAGGGAAACTCCTAATTGAATCTGGAAGCTAAACCCAGTTGAGGGTTCTTCTTGGAATTTATGAATTGACTCCCGGGGCCTCTTGATAAGGGAGGGGGGGGGGTGTCCACTGGGGTGCTCCTCACCTCCTCCCTCTTCTTTAACTTCTTGTTCTCTGTTGTTCTTTCTTTTTTCTTTTTCTTCTTCCTTTCTTCTTCGCTATACCCTTTATAGCACAGTGCTCAATATATAAATCTTACACAGACAAGTGTAGGATGAAACGCAAATCTTACTAATGATGGTACTTTATTCAGATCATTGGTGCAGGATTAAATAATACTCTGTATTAGAATATATGATCTATTTGCTGTTAAATACACATTATGTTGTTCTAAGAACTATAACCTATAATGTTGTGAAATGTTATAACGATATAATAGGCTATATTGGCCACTGTTCTTTTTTCTATTCTTCCTTTTTGTATGATTATATACCTGAAAATTTTTCAATAAACATTTATAATATTTAAAAAAAAACAAAAACCTATGGGATACATAGCCAGCTGTATAGTTCTAACAGGATCCCAGCTTCAAGGAGAAAAGAACGTCAGATGGTAAGTATGGTTTTTTTTTTCTCTGCACTAACACCAATGACTAAAGCAGCCACAGAAAGAGGGGAGAAAGCAGCACACAAACGGAAAAAGCAGCCACAGAAACGGGGGACAAAGCAGCCACAGAAACGGGGGACAAAGCAGCACACAAACGGACAAAGCAGACACAGAAAGGAGTGATAGCAGCACACAAACGGTCAAAGCAGCCACAGAAAGGGGGGACAGCAGCACACAAACGGTCAAAGCAGCCACAGAAAGGGGGGACAGCAGCACACAAACGGACAAAGCAGCCACAGAAAGGGGGACAGCAGCACACAAACGGACAAAGCAGCCACAGAAAGGGGGGACAGCAGCACACAAATGGACAAAGCAGCCACAGAAACGGAAGACAAAGCAGCCACAGAAACGGGGGACAAAGCAGCACACAAACGGACAAAGCAGCCACAGAAAGGAGTGATAGCAGCACACAAACGGACAAAGCAGCCACAGAAAGGGGGGACAGCAGCACACAAATGGACAAAGCAGCCACAGAAAGGGGGACAGCAGCACACAAACGGACAAAGCAGCCACAGAAAAGGGGGACAGCAGCACACAAACGGACAAAGCAGCCACAGAAAGGGGGGACAAAGCAGCCACATAAAGACGGGACAGCAGGACACAAACGGACAAAGCAGCCACAGAAAGGGGGACAAAACAGCCACACAAAGGGGGGACAGCAGCACACAAGTGGACAAAGCAGCCGCAGAAAGGGGGGGGGGGCAAAGCAGCCACACAAAGGGGGAACAAAGCAGCCACAGAAAGAGGGACAGCAGCACACAAACGGACAAAGCAGCCACAGAAAGGGGGGACAAAGCAGCACACAAACAGACAAAGAAGCCACACAAATGACGGGACATAGTAGCCAAAGAAACAGGGGACAAAACAGTCCCACAAACAAGGGGGACATAGCAACCAAACAAATGGGGGACAAAGCAGCCACACAAATGGGGGCCATATTTGTTAATAAGGGCACATGGAAGCCATAACTGCTAACAAGTGGGACAAAGGGGGCCATCCCTGTTAAGGGGGACATAGCGGGCTACACCAAATAAAGAGGGCACAGGTGCCATACTATAGAGAGGAAATGGGTCCAATTTTAATATAGGGAAAATTATATATATATATATATATATATATATATATATATATATATATATATATATATATATATATACAGTATATACCGTCTTTCCCCTAAAATAAAACATCCCCGAAAATAAGAAAAATAAGACATCCTCCAAATATAAGGCCTAGTTGGGCCACGCAATGTGTCCTCCTCCCTCTGCAGAGTCGCGAGCGGAGCATTACCGTTACAACAGAAGAAACTCACCGGCTTCCGATGTGCCCGCGTTAACATCTTACCTCCACAGCGTCCAGCTTCCTCTCCCTGGCAACGGCGGCTCTAGTCATGTGACGCACGCACGTCCGCATCACATGACATGAGCCGCCGTTGTCAAACAGTGGAACCGGGCGCTGCTGAAGTGAGAAGTTATCGCTGCTACGTCGGAAGCCAGTAAGTATCCTCTGCTGTAATGCTCTCTGCAGAGGGAGGGAAGGAAGGGTTTTTACTGGGCTGGGGCTGCCGTCCTGAAACAGGGCACTACAGGGCAGCACATCAAGGAGGGAGAGAAGGGCTTTACTGGGGTGGGGGCTGCCACTGGGGAACAAAATTGTAAGCCCTCCCTGAAAATAAGACCTAGCATGTTATTTGGAGCTGAAATTAATATAAGACAGTGTCTTATTTTTGGGGAAACACGGGACACGTCAGGGGTTCCCCGAGAATTGAAAATTTTCCGAAGGGTTCCTCGTTTCAAAAAAGGTTGAGAAAGGCTGCACTAGAGCATCTTTGGGATGTGATGGAACGGGAGTTTCGTGCCCTGGATGTGCATCCCACAAATCTCCATCAACTGTAAGATGCTATCCTATCAATAGGGGCCAACATTTCTAAAGAATGCTTTCAGCACCTTGTTGAATCAATGCCACGTAGAATTAAGGCAGTTCTGAAGGCGAAAGGGGGTCAAACACCATATTGGTATGGTGTACCTATTAATCATTTAGGTGAGTGTATAAATTGATATATATATATACTGTAAAACTGCTGGCTGTATTCTACCGATATACAGTGTTGGGAGTCCCAGAAATCCCAGAAACGCTAAGTGTGTGCATCAGTGTGCGATCTTGCAAAGCTATGAATTGAATAATTTGCACTTTTCACAGGTTGCCCTTGAAGCTGTATAAAATAATTTTACACTGGACTGCTTGAGAATATAAATAAATTTCCTTGGAACATTGCAGTGATTCCCGCAATTGATAATTCAAAGCATTTCCTTTTGATATCCCGGCAGTACTACAGCCTGCAATGTTAACTGTTGATATGATGGCACCGGGTTGGTTAGATTTGGTGTGACTCAGTAAGTGTCTTGGATTGTAAGCCTTTGGCAGGGTCCCCCCCCCCCCAGTGTATAATTCTTGATCATACGCATACACCCTAATAATTGCCACTTTTCCTATGGACTGACTCGGTCTTGAATTACTAGTCTCTTTAACTAGCCCCCCAATCGTCCGATCATGTATCTTGTGCCCTGCTTGCCTTGTATAACCTTGTGCTATGTTTCTTTTTTTGACACTCCTTGTTAGCATTGTATGTATCCCTATTTATTTTCCAGCATTGTGAAATATGTTGGCACTTTATAAATACAATAAATATTAATAATATGGTGGTGCTATTGCGTTTCTCAACCTGACGCTATGATCGATCATTAAGCATACAGGTAGTAAAGATAGTGTTAGGTGTAGTGAAAGGAAGGTTAGTGTTACAAGTAGCGACTGTGAAGTTAGTGTTAGGTGTAGCGGCAGTGATGGTAGTGTTAGGCACAGAAAGAGTAGGAGTAGGAGGGTAAGTGTGATAGGAAAGGTAGGTAGGATAGGAGTTTACTGCAAGCTTTTACATTTTAAACAGGATAATATTGGTAAACTATTAATACATATCAACTACCATTCATGCTAAACTCAGTGTATAAAGCATCTTCTGCATTATTGTGCTTATCTCACTGTTCCTCAAAGGATGCATGAGACAAATTTTAAAAAAATCAGATATACTTACCTGGGGATTCCTCTAGCCCCTAGAAGCCTATGCGTCTCTCACTGCAGCTCAACTCCCAGACAGTCTCCTCGGGTCTCCGGCGGCGGCCTGCCTATGCATGTGCAGAAGCCACCGACCTAGCCGGGTCAGCGGCCGCTACGGAGGGGACCGCCGCAAACTGTTGCAGTGAGGGACACATAGGCTTCCAGGGGCTGGAGGAAGCTCCAAGTAAGTAGATCTGATTTTTTTTAAATCTGCCTCATATCCTTTAAGATTGCTATTATATGGATTGTAGCATACCCCTGTAGATTTTTTTTTAGTATGGTGCTAGTCAAAATATAGTTTTACCACATGGCTTTAAAGAGAACCAGAGACAAAGCACCCTCATGTATTTTATTACATTTATCAGTGGGAACATGACAGTAAACCCCTACCCTGCTTTTAGTTTCATTCTTATCTGCTTAATTAGTCTATTAGCAGCTGTGATAAGAATCCCCGACTGGCTCAGTCTATGTTTGACCTGGAATCATTATAGCTGAGTCACCCTTCTGTGGAGTCTTTTCAAGCCCAAGCCTGCCACCTCCTGGCTCAGATTTCCTGCTTTGCATACTGAGAGCTGTGATGACATGGGAGGGGCTGCTTCTGCTGAGAGAGAATCTCTGAAACAGACAAGTGTGGCTGCAATATGATCTGTGTGCACTCTGCATAGATAATGATGATGACTGCAGTTTCATTCCTATGAGAGACACTAGCACAATAGCAGCCTAGTCTCATGTAGCCTAGACAGCACATCCAAAACAACTCATAACCCGGAAGCAGAAGGGATATGAGCCGGCGGCCATATTTAATTTTTCCTGGAGCAATAATGGATAAAAAACACTAAAAAAGGCACACCAGAGCGGCGAAATTATCAGGTAGAGCATTTATTCTTTACAAGCTATCGACTGATATGTTTATTTTGTGTGAAACGTTCATCTCTGGTTCCCTTTAACATCTACAGGTCGGGAAGGTAGGAAACAAGTAAATCCCTCATCTACTGTACTTTCCTCTGTTTTGGTTACTGTCATCCTCGTAGAACTACACAAAGATACTGTCTGATTTATAGGGAGTACTGGAAAATAGCATCCAATGCGGTGTTGCCTTTTATTTTCCCATGTTTTAGAACATTTCTGGAAAATATCTGGAATTTAGTTGGGTGAACTTATTTTGTCATTGACTTTTCCTTTCTTTTTATTTATTTATAATCCCTTAAAGGGAAGGTCCAAGCTCCATAAAAAAAAAATCCACTTACCCGGGGCTTCCTCCAGCCCCTGGCAGCCATCCTGTGCCCTAGCCACAGCTCCGGTGCCTCCCGTTGTCCCGCGCTGCAGAAGCCGACCTGGCGAGGTTGGCTTCCTGGTCAACTTCTTCTGCGCTCCTGCGCAGTACCATGCTGATGACGTCGGCCGGACCACGTGACCCCCGCGGTGGAGTGCAGAAGAAGCCGACCTCGCCAGGTTGGCTTCTGCAGCGCAGGACCATGGGAGGCACCGGATCTGTGGCGAGGGCACAGGACGGCTGCCAGGGGCTGGAGGAAGCCCTGGGAAATTGGGTTTTTTTATGGAGCTTGGATGTTTGCTTTAAAGGGATACTGTAGGGGGTCGGGGTAAAATGAGTTGAAGTTATCCGGGGCTTCTAATGGTCCCCCACAGACATCCTGTGCCCGTGCAGCCACTCCCCAATGCTCCGGCCCCGCCTCTGGTTCACTTCTGGAATTTCAGACTTTAAAGTCTGAAAACCACTGCGCCTGCGTTGCCGTGTCCTCGCTCCCGCTGATGTCACCAGGAGCGTACTGCACAGGCCCAGTATGGTCTGTGCCTGCGCCGTGTGCTCCTGGTGACATCAGGGGAAGCGAGGACACGGCAACGCAGACGCAGTGGTTTTCTGACTTTAAAGTCTGAAATTCCAGAAGTGAACCGGAGGCGGGGCCGGAGCATCGGGGAGTGGCTGCGCAGGCACAGGATGTCTGCGGGGGACCATTAGAAGCCCTGGGTAACTTTAACTCATTTTCCACCGACCCCCCTACAGTATCCCTTTAAGCCCTGTACCGAGGGATTTCTGTTGTCTGGCAGGGAATGGTATATGATTTCTTGGGCGACAGTGCTGTGCTAAGCTGAACAGATGCATCACTACTAGCCTCCAGGCTAGCGACGCATCTGTTGCTATGGAGTTAGGGCGGAAAGAGAAGGAGTGGTTAACGATGGAGCTGACTCCCGTAGGAGGGGGAGTGAGGAAGACAATGCGATCGGTTCTATAGTAGATGTCAGGTGGCTGTTGTACACATGTTTGAGTCATTCCTGATTCTTGACTGAGATGGTCTTTATTGTCCACCACAATTCATTCCAGTGTGTATACATAGCTTTAGGCAGGATTTGAACGTACAAGTAAAAAAAGATAGCGTTTTTTTTAGAATCGTGAGATGTCAGCCACCACACACCCGGTGTTTTTGTTTGTGTTGCGCGCACAGAAAAAATTTGGACAACCGGTTACACCCCGTTGAACAACATGTTGCTGTAGAAATAAAGCAAAATGTATTTTCGAATGTGAGTACAAGAAGGAGTAGCGAGGCACACTTACCAAAAAGCCCTTTATTTCAGTTTGGACAAATGCAGTGCCATAAGCAGGGAGGCAAACTAGCCTGACAACTGCTTAGCCTGTGACTAAGAGTATTAAAGTCAATGGGAATCGTTCCTAAAAAAAGCCAGATATTTACCTAAGGAGAGGGAAGGCTCCGGGTCCTAAAGTTCCCTCCTTGCAGCAGCAGCTCCTCCGTTTAAATCCTCCACTGCGGGAGACTTCAGAGGTCTCCAGTAGTGTTGGGCGAACACCTAGATGTTCGGGTTCGCGAACGTTCGCCGAACATCGCCGCGATGTTCGGGTGTTCGACCCGAACTCCGAACATAATGGAAGTCAATGGGGACCCGAACTTTCGTGCCTTGTAAAGCTTCCTTACATGCTACATACCCCAAATTTGCAGGGTATGTGCACCTTGGGAGTGGGTACAAGAGGAAAAAGCAAAAAGAGCTTATAGTTTTTGAGAAAATCGATTTTAAAGTTTCAAAGGGAAAACTGTCTTTTAAATGCGGGAAATGTCTGTTTTCTTTGCACAGGTAACATGCTTTTTGTCGGCATGCAGTCATAAATGTAATACATATAAGAGGTTCCAGGAAAAGGGACCGGTAGCGCTAACCCAGCAGCAGCACACGTGATGGAACAGGAGGAGGGTGGCGCAGGAGGAGAAGGCCACGCTTTGAGACACAACAACCCAGGCCTTGCATGAGGACAAGAAGCGTGCGGATAGCAATTTGCGTTTTGTCGCCATGCAGTCATAAATTTAATACAGATGAGAGTTTCAATAAACAGGGACCGGAAACGCTAACCCATCACAGATGTTCATTGTTCATGTTACTTGGTTGGGGTCCGGGAGTGTTGCGTAGTCGTTTCCAATCCAGGATTGATTCATTTTAATTTGAGTCAGACGGTCTGCATTTTCTGTGGAGAGGCGGATACGCCGATCTGTGACGATGCCTCCGGCAGCACTAAAACAGCGTTCCGACATAACGCTGGCTGCGGGCAAGCCAGCACCTCTATTGCGTACATTGCCAGTTTGTGCCAGGTGTCTAGCTTCGATACCCAATAGTTGAAGGGTGCAGATGGATTGTTCAACACAGCTATGCCATCTGACATGTAGTCCTTGACCATTTTCTCCAGGCGATCGGTGTTGGAGGTGGATCTGCACGCTTGCTGTTCTGTGTGCTGCTGCATGGGTGTCAGAAAATTTTCCCACTCCAAGGACACTGCCGATACCATTCCCTTTTGGGCACTAGCTGCGGCTTGTGTTGTTTGCTGCCCTCCTCATCGTCCTGGGTTTGCGGAAGTCAGTCTGTCGGTGTACAACTGGCTAGAGGAGGGGGAGGATGTCAATCTCCTCTTTAAAGTCTCCACAAGGGCCTGCTGGTATTCTTCCATTTTGACCTGTCGGACTCTTTCTTCAAGCAGTTTTGGAACATTGTGTTTGTACCGTGGATCCAGAAGGGTATAAACCCAGTAATTGGTGTTGTCCAGAATGCGCACAATGCGTGGGTCGCGTTCAATGCAGTCCTAGGCCGAAGAGGTCATAGCCTAGGGTCACAAAAACCTGTTTATTTGGGCTATTTCAATGGTAGTGATGGTGACGTACATAAATCTCAGCCATGGCCGTTAGCAACGTCTGAATTTCACGAAATGTCTCATGCAGGTAGAAGACATATTGTTAGACTTGGATTCCAAAGATGGGGTCCCTACATCTCTGCAAACCAGAGTTACAGGGGTCCAAAATTGGTAAAATCCCCCATAGACTTTCATTGCCTCCCTATTTCACTTTCCAAAATCTCACATCTTTTCAAAGGGCAATGGCTCAGCAGTACCAAATTTTCTAGCATTGTAGGGACCCTTAGGGGGAACATGACTGGTGAGTTTCAGGCCCCTAGGCCAAAGAGGTCATAGCCTAGGGTCACAAAAACCTGTTTATTTGGGCTATTTCAATGGTAGTGATGGTGACGTACATAAATCTCAGCTATGGCCGTTAGCAACGTCTGAATTTCACGAAATGTCTCATGCAGGTAGAAGACGTATTGTTAGACTTGGATTCCAAAGATGGGGTCCCTACATCTCTGCAAACCAGAGTTACAGGGGTCCAAAATTGGTAAAATCCCCCATAGACTTTCATTGCCTCCCTATTTCACTTTCCAAAATCTCACATCTTTTCAAAGGGCAATTGATCAGCAGTGGCAAATTTTCTAGCATTGTAGGGACCCTTAGGGGGAACATGACTGGTGAGTTTCGGGCCCCTAGGCCGAAGAGGTCATAGCCTAGCGTCACAAAAACCTGTTTATTTGGGTTATTTCAATGGTAGTGATGGTGACGTACATAAATCTCAGCCATGGCCGTTAGCAACGTCTGAATTTCACGAATGTCTCATGCAGGTAGAAGACATATTGTTAGACTTGGATTCCAAAGATGGGGTCCCTACATCTCTGCAAACCAGAGTTACAGGGGTCCAAAATTGGTAAAATCCCCCATAGACTTTCATTGCCTCCCTATTTCACTTTCCAAAATCTCACATCTTTTCAAAGGGCAATGGCTCAGCAGTACCAAATTTTCTAGCATTGTAGGGACCCTTAGGGGGAACATGACTGGTGAGTTTCGGGCCCCTAGGCCAAAGAGATCATAGCCTAGGGTCACAAAAACCTGTTTATTTGGGCTATTTCAATGGTAGTGATGGTGACGTACATAAATCTCAGCCATGGCCGTTAGCAACGTCTGAATTTCACGAAATGTCTCATGCAGGTAGAAGACATATTGTTAGACTTGGATTCCAAAGATGGGGTCCCTACATCTCTGCAAACCAGAGTTACAGGGGTCCAAAATTGGTAAAATCCCCCATAGGCTTTTATTGGGCCTACTATTTACCGTTTCAAAATCTCACACCATTTCAAAGGGCTATGACCTCTTCGGCCTAGGACTGCATTGAACGCGACCCACGCATTGTGCACATTCTGGACAACACCAATTACTGGGTTTATACCCTTCTGGATCCACGGTACAAACACAATGTTCCAAAACTGCTTGAAGAAAGAGTCCGACAGGTCAAAATGGAAGAATACCAGCAGGCCCTTGTGGAGACTTTAAAGAGGAGATTGACATCCTCCCCCTCCTCTAGCCAGTTGTTCGCCGACAGACTGACTTCCGCAAACCCAGGAAGACCAGGAGGGCAGCAAACAACACAAGCCGCAGCTAGTGCCCAAAAGGGAATGGTATCGGCAGTGTCCTTGGAGTGGGAATATTTTCTGACAGCCATGCAGCAGCACACAGAACAGCAAGCGTGCAGATCCACCTCCAACACCGATCGCCTGGAGAAGATGGTCAAGGACTACATGTCAGATGGCATAGCTGTGTTGAACAATCCATCTGCACCCTTCAACTATTGGGTATCGAAGCTAGACACCTGGCACAAACTGGCAATGTACGCAATAGAGGTGCTGGCTTGCCCGGCAGCCAGCGTTATGTCGGAACGCTGTTTTAGTGCTGCCGGAGGCATCGTCACAGATTGGCGTATCCGCCTCTCCACAGAAAATGCAGACCGTCTGACTCAAATTAAAATGAATCAATCCTGGATTGGAAACGACTACGCAACACTCCCGGACCCCAACCAAGTAACATGAACAATGAACATCTGTGATGGGTTAGCGTTTCCGGTCCCTGTTTATTGAACCTCTCATCTGTATTACATTTATGACTGCATGGCGACAAAATGCAAATTGCTATCCGCACGCTTCTTGTTGTGTCTCAAAGCGTGGCCTTCTCCTCCTGCGCCACCCTCCTCCTGTTCCATCACGTGTGCTGCTGCTGGGTTAGCGTTACCGGTCCCTTTTCCTGGAACCTCTTATATGTATGTTTTACTGAGCGCGCCCAGCCGGGCTGCAGCTCTCTTAAGCTGCTCCAGACCTTGTCTCAGATTTCTACACCCTTAAACCTATTTGTGCTGAAACTGGACTCAAAATACAGAGGAATTCCACCCACCACGACCAAGACTACAACTACAACCAACCAGAACAATCGGATTACTTTGGATGGCAGAGATTTAAACTGGATTGAAATCCTCCATGAAGCTTACCTCTGCTGAACACACCAAGCCTTCTAACAGCTGACCTGAAATAAGACCCTCAACCTCTCTGAAGACTTGATTGCCTGTGATTGCCCTCACTCCACCCTGTGAGTAATCCTTTATTCATTATCCAAGGCATATGCACCAAGTGACTATTTTCCACATTTATGTTATCATTTATCATCTAACTCTAAAACAAGGAACTTTACTTAAAATAAATCTATGATCCAACTCTGTGTAGGAATGAAAGGAGTTTGCACAGATCCCCTTTGATCTCAGCAGGACTCCAGAAGTACAAGCTATCTGAACAAGTCTATTGTCTCTAATGTCAAGAAAAACAAAAGTTTGCTTTCCTAAAACAGAAAGAATTTGCGATAATTCAGTTTGGAGTGAGCTCGAGATGTCTCCCAGGCACCACTGCTGAATATATGCAAATTAACCATTGTACCCTTAGAAGCTAAACACACCTCCAGAACCGCTGGAATGCAATGATGTGTCAGCTTGTTAATATGTACAGAGCCATAATAATCCAACATGCATACAGACTGTTTCGGATTGTCTCTAATGTCAACATACAAATACTCATCAAAGGACCTTCTCTCTGCCTGCCCTCCCAAGGAACAATTACAAATTAACACCTCACTAGCTCTCCGCTTAAAATCCTTTGGGATACTCAGGAAATGCAGAAGGGGGCGGAGAGGTAGTGGATCCAAGTATAAAAAACATATTTGCCCTGAGAAAAGCTTAATCACAGCTACACTCTGCAATGCCAGATCGATAAATAATAAGACTGCAACTATACATGACCTAATAGAGCTCTCTGATTTGACCTTTTTGACAGAGACCTGGCTTGGGAAGCATGCAGGCCCAACTCTTGAAGCAACCGTGCCGGCCAATTATTCAATCTTGCACTGTGAGAGACAAGTCGGCAAGGGTGGGGGGGTTGCCATATGCCTCAGATCCTCTTTGAACATAAGGCCCCTGCCCATAGGCCCCACTGAAACCTTTGAATGTCTTGCAGCTCAACTGTCAGCAGAAGTAAACATCAACATATTGCTCATATACCGCCCCCCAAAAAATGGTCCAGCCTTTCTTAAGGAAATATCTGAACTCTTATCCTGCGTAACAGTGGAACACCCTAGATGGATCATCCTGGGAGACTTCAATGCATGGGTGGATGATCACGACTCCCAGCTAGGAAGTGAACTACTTCTCATAATGAGTGAACTGGGTCTCTCTCAGGCTGTCAACCTCCCAACCCACACGAAAGGGCACACCCTGGATCTTATATTTCATTCCGGACTTTTAATATCACACATGGATATAAACCCAGTGGTATGGTCAGACCACCACACCATCCACTTCTCTCTGACAGCACCAGCGATAAAACACAGAGGGAAAGAACTCATAAAATACCGTTCACTGAAAGATGTCTCACCCCAGCACGTTCAGAATATCCTCAACTTCGACGCATTAACCAATCATTGCGCAGACCTAGACTCCATGGTCCTGATATACAACCATGCAGTGTCATCTGCCTATGACGCCCTCGCTCCAGTTCGCATCAAACGATCTACACCACTTCACCATGCACGGTGGTTTGACAGCTCACTAAAGGACATAAAGAAAGAAGTGCGCAGACTAGAAAGGAAGTGGCGAAAATCTCAGAATTCAAAAGATAAACACACCCTTGTCTCTCACCTGGAAAGCTACCAAAATGCGATCACCAAGAAAAAATCCTCCTACTTATCACAGGAGATCGCAAAGGCCGCCAACAGACCAGCCCAACTATTCCGCACAGTTGATAGACTATGTAATCCATCCTGTCTAAAACCCACTATAACTCCCTCAAAGGAGCTATGTGAGAAATTTGCTTGCTACTTTGCTGACAAAGTATCTTCTATTCGGTCTCTCATTCAGTCCACAGCACCCAAGACTCATGCAACTAATGGAAATAGCTGCAAAAACAACCTAACACCCTGGACTGACTTCAAAAGTATTAGTGAGGAAGAGATCTCAGACATCCTCTGTCGTCTCCGCCAGACAACCTGCGACCTGGACCCTGGACCAACTAAACATATGCTGAAATGCCCTGACCTGCTTGGTCCAGCATTTCACAAAATAGTAAATTGCTCTCTGCAAGCAGGGAGGTTTCCTACCTCTCTAAAAGAAGGAATCATCAAGCCCCTTCTTAAAAAAACCTTCCATGGATCCAGATGCTATGAGCAGCTACAGACCTGTCTCCAACCTCCCCTTCTTAGGTAAAGTTATTGAAAAGGCTGTCTATCTGCAACTTGAAACCAGGCTGTCAGTAAACAACATCCTGGACCCTCTACAATCTGGCTTTAAGAAACACCACAGCTGTGAAACAGCCCTCATCCAAGTCTGCAACGATCTGCTCATGGCAAGGGACAGAGGGGAATGCTCCATCCTAATCCTGTTGGATCTCTCAGCTGCTTTTGATACAGTTGACCATAAAATCCTGCTTAACAGACTGCAGGAGTACTGTGGCATCAGTGGATCAGTCCTCCAGTGGTTCAGATCATTCCTGACTGACAGAACACAGAGAGTATCCCTAAGACCTATAATGTCCAAACCTGCACCTCTACAATTCGGAGTGCCACAAGGATCAATCCTATCCCCTCTGCTGTTTGCAATCTACATGTTGCCAATCGGTACACTTATCCAACGACATGGCCTGACGTACCACTGCTACGCCGATGACACACAGCTATACCTGTCCTTCAAACCTTGTGGAACAGACCCTACCCCAAAAATAAACTCTTGCTTAGATGAGCTTCAGGCATGGATGAATGATAACTGGTTGAAACTGAATGCTGACAAAACTGAGGTCCTGTTTGTCCAAAGCCAGTGCTCGCCATCAAAACAGCTCTATCCTAAAGCAACACCAATCAGGATTGGGAATTCAGACATAAACAGCTCCAACCTTGTGCGCAGCCTTGGCGTACTAATCGATGGGGAATTGAGTTTTAGAAACCAAATTTCATCTGTAGTTAAATCTTCCTTCTTTCATCTGAAGAACATTGCAAAGATTAAACATCTGATTCCCCCAGAGGATCTTCAAACCCTAGTCCACGCCTTCATCACATCACAGGCGGACTACTGCAATGCCCTTTATGCTGGCCTCCCCAAAAAGGACCTGCGTCGCCTGCAATTAGTGCAGAATGCTGCTGCCAGATTGCTAACAAACCAGCCTCGCCACTGTCACATTACACCGATCCTTCGCTCATTGCACTGGCTACCAGTAGAATGGAGAATACTCTTCAAGATTGGACTGCTGACATTCAAATCCCTGCACAATCTGGGCCCTGGATACATGAAGGACTTGCTGAAGCTGCACCACACCTCTCACAACCTCAGATCAGCAAGTTCTATAAACTTGGTCACTCTCAGAGTGCACCTCAAAAAATCTGGAGACAGAGCCTTCTGTCATGCTGCCCCTACTCTTTGGAACTCCTTACCACACCCAGTAAAGACAGCACCATCCCTGGAGCTATTCAAATCCAGACTGAAAAGCCACCTGTTTAGCCTGGCATTTCCAGATTTATAAAATTCTTCCTCTGTACCACGATGGTCGGAGCCATGCTTATGCACTTTGAGTCCCACGGGAGAAAAGCGCTTTACAAATGTTATTTGTTGTTGTTGTTGTTGTATTACATTTATGACTGCATGCCGACAAAAAGCATGTTACCTGTGCAAAGAAAACAGACATTTCCCGCATTTAAAAGACAGTTTTCCCTTTGAAACTTTAAAATCGATTTTCTCAAAAACTATAAGCTCTTTTTGCTAAAAAAATTTTTCCTCTTGTACCCACTCCCAAGGTGCATATACCCTGTAAATTTGGGGTATGTAGCATATAAGGAGGCTTTACAAAGCACGAAAGTTCGGGTCCCTATTGACTTCCATTATGTTCGGAGTTCGACTCGAACACCCGAACATCGCGGCCATGTTCGGCCCGAACCCGAACATCTAGATGTTCGCCCAACACTACACGTGACCCGTTCGGCCAATCACAGCGCTAGCCGAACGTTCGGGTAACGTTCGGCCATGCGCTCTTAGTTCGGCCATATGGCCGAACAGTTTGGCCGAACACCATCAGGTGTTCGGCCGAACTCGAACATCACCCAAACAGGGTGATGTTCTGCAGAACCCGAACAGTGGCGAACACTGTTCGCCCAACACTAGTCTCCAGGTGCCGAGTCCTCCTGAAGACAGGTGGCTCCATACTGCGCACGTCTTGAGTGCACAAGAGAGGGCACTTGTGTGTGCGCAGTATGGAGTGGCCCGTCTTCCAAAGACTCCGAAGCATCCCTTCAGCGCTGGAGACAGCAGTATTTGACCAAATTGGTTGAATACTGCTATGCGGAAGCCAGTGCTGGAATGGGGACCGAGAGAGGAGCGGGAAGCCTCTATAGGACCCAGATCCTTCCCTCTCCTTAGGTAAGTATCTGGCTTTTTTGGGACCAATTCCCACTGACTTTAATGCAATAACATGATACAGCTGTCAGGTTAGTTTACCACCTTATGCCACTGTATTTGCTCAGACTGCAATAAAAGGCTTTTAGGTAAGTTGTGTCTCACTACTTCTTGTCCTCACATGGAACATTTGACTACATGAAAGCGCGCTACCTGATGCCATCTGCAGTTTCACAGGCTGCCCACCTCACCTAGTGCCTATACTCACCTCTCCTTGCACACACGTATTTTCAAATGCACGTGGTGTCTGAAAAACTGCATGCGCCAATCCTTGTGTGGTGTCCGCATCCACAAATATGTACCCTTGCCTGACATCTATTATCTGAGCTATCCTTATATCTATTATAACACCTTGGTCATCATTATCCCTGTTTTCATTTGATTAACTTAACCAGGTAACAGGAAACATTATTAAATCCCTTTCTGCTGTTTGTTGAGGTCACGTTGACATCTCTTTCACTGCTGGAAAAATAAGTTTACCGTGAATCTGCACAATACAATGCAGCACGAGGAATAAAACAAAAAGCAAAGCAAGCAACACTGCGCACTGACGTGTAGCAGAAAGAGGTCTTCCAGCACTTTGCTGATAGCAGCGCTTTGTTCCCCGGCAAAGCACTTTCCCAGATTGTACTTTAATTATCCTGCACTTTCTCCAAAGAAGTTATGCTGTTGGCGCAATGCCAGAGTTAGCTGAGATTCCTCTTGTCACTACAGTGTCTAACAGCATGTACAGAACAATATCCCAATTAGATCTTTAAGTGCTGGAAACATGATATAGCTGCACAGTCTCCCTTTGACACTGAGGAAGTTTTAAAATTCAAAGCCAAGCCGAAAGCTGAATCTGCTATGTAAGCAGCCACTGTGTAGAAAGCTTTCATCAAAGCTACCGATGCCTTGACCAGTAATGTGATGGAATTGTGAATCAGAAAATGAACCTGTTTACTTCCAAGTTAGCAAAGTGAATACAAAGTTAAAAGTTAATTTTCTGGAGGTCAAATCAGATGCTTTCCATGTTGAGGTTTGGTTTTGGCACTCAGTCCCAATAAAAAAAAGTATTTTACAGCTTAATTTAAGTGACACTGAACTGAAAGCAAATGTATTAATTAGATGGCCACTGAGATAAACACTCTCAGAGCCATAAGGGCTATCCACCACTTTCAACTACCCATTTTCAATTTTCTTCAAAGTGGATCCGAGATAAACGTATACTCTTTGCATAATTGTGTTCCTTTCATATAGTGTATAGGGCATTCTTCAAGCAAAATATTTTTTTTGCTTGTTTTAATAATCCAATTCACTATAAATTAAACAAGCCACGCCCACAGCAGTCTGAGAGTGCTTTGGTACTCAGACCCATGTAGCAAGGGCTTATGGGAGCTCACTCTGGGCAGGGGAGGAGGAGGTTACTAGCCAGAGATTTCAGAGGCAGAGAAGGAAGGGAAGGAAGTTTTCACAGGCTGAGGGCTGGAGATGCAGATCAGCTTGCCTGTGTGTAGTGTTTACAAACAGAACATGGCCACTCTCATTGTATCACAGGAGTAAATAATCATAAACTATTGAAGATGTTTGCAGCTAGATTTGCTGTGTAAACTATCTAAACTAAACTATCTAAACTTTAGATAACATATATAGACAATGTGACATGATGAGAAAGATATGTGTGTGTACAATGCCAGTCACATAAATAACTATGCTGTGTTCCTTTTTTTCTTTCTTTGCCTGAAAAAGAGTGAAATATCAGGTATGCAAGTGACAGTTTCTGTCCGGGTCAGGACCAGGAACAGGTCGGACTACAGTGTAACCCTCACTGGTAAGGATTTACAGCTATAAAACAGTTTAAAAGCAAAAGGTCCGCTCATATCCAAGCTGACATGTTTCGAGCTGCACTAGCTATGATGCAGCTCGAAAAACATGTCAGCTTTTTGATGCTTGTGTTGTTATTGGATATGTCCTAAATAAAGAGTTGGAATCTTGGACAAGTGCGGACCTTTTGCTTTTGTACTTCACATGGGCCTTGCAGACCTGGTCGTGCACTGTTGGGAGGACCGGTGGGTTGTAGCGGTGTACACACCACTTTTCTTATAAAACAGTTTCCTGGGAGAAAATGGACATTGCAGCAAAGTGATAAAAATGGTATTTAGTTCTGGCATCTTTCATTGTTAGCATAGACAATAAAACAGTAAAAACTAGTAGTAAAAAAAAGTAGATATAGAAATAAAATAAAACTTTGGGATTACTTAGAAAGTCATTTTTTTTTAGGAAAAAGAGGATAGATACAATTGTTTATCTCATCAGTATTTTTTCACCTAATTTTTCCTTTAAAGAGGAAAATAATTTAATTATTTAAATACAATAGCTTTTTTTTTTTTTACAATATTAATTTATACATGATTTAGTCATTGTTTGCCTGTTAAAAAAAAATCTGTCCTCTGCCTGATTTACATTTTGAAATTTATTACAGGTGGCAACATCTTTAGTCCTGCCAGGTGATCTCTGCGGAATGTTCTTTTACTGAGAGTTCTATGCCCAGAGGAAGCTACTGCTTCCTTGGCAGTTAGAAACAACTATTATATCCCACCCCACAATGCAATGAGGCTCACAGACAGCAAACTGTTAGGGGCCATGACATCACACTGTGGGTGGAGTTTCACCACAATATCAGCCATAGAGATGTTTCTGATGATCTATTCGAGAAAAGGAAAGGATTTCTAATTTGAAATTGGGTATCGGCTACTGATTGGGATAAAGTTCAATCCTTAATTAAAGATCCTCTTTAAGGGCGGGCTAGATTCCACATTAAACACAATAAGCACGTGCATCACAATTGGAGGGGGGACAGCTGAAGTGAGGCAATTTATAATTTGTAATGTGTTTTATATTTTGATTATAATAGTTACTGGTTTGGACCATGAACACTTTTCCATATATGTGCATATGAAGCACAGTCATTTTAAAAGAGCAATGCTGCACAAATATGGACAAGTGTATTCATCCTGCTATCTGCATAACCGGGCGGGGTTTGGGGTGTGAGGCGTATCGATGTTTGCCTCTGCCCAAGGTATAATATCATTACGTTTTATATAGATATCCTCCTCCTCATTTGTTTAGACAACTTAGACTCTTCATGACCATATGTACGTCTGCACATCAGATGTCTCTGTAAGTCACTGCTTCTTTCAGCTGTTGCCTAAGCATGTTCATAGCCTCACATATGGGGCTTGATTCACTAAACCGTGATAACTCAAATATCACACCTTATCAAAGATATCACACCTTATCAAAGTTAATATGCCTTATCAGAGTAGCATAGTGAGCGCTACGAACCCGCAGGGGCCCAGGGCAGGACAGGTGCCATTGCCAATTAGCAGGCATAAGTTCGTAGCACTCGCTATGCTACTCTGATAAGGCATGTTAACTTTGATAAGGCGCCATATCTTTTCATAAGGTGTGATATCTTTGATAAGGTGTGATATTAGAGTTATGACGGTTTAGTGAAACAAGCCCCAGGTGTCTATCCACCTTACCCTCTGCTGTCTCCTTCTTGTTTTACCCTCAAACCTGCCTTTCCCCTCACAGCCCTAAAGTATTCGGCTAGGTACACACCATGCAAATTCCCACCAAATCAAAGGGGTCAAACCGACAATTTACAACATGTTCGATTTGCTTCTGATCGATAACGGGATACATTTTCATATCACTGCTGCACAAAACCGATCCCGTTATCGATCAAGAGCAGATCGGAAGCGATCGGCTCAAATCGGAAATTGCATAATGTGTACGTAGCATTAAGGGATGCTCATTCCGATTTCATGGAATTGAAATTTCCGCATTTCCGATCAGAAATTGGAAAACGGAACTTGGAAATCAGATTCCGGTGGAAATACCACATTATCATGACTCGGTAATTTCAGACCAATCACAGAACTGGGAAGCATTGGACCAATCAGAGAATACAGAAACAACTCGGAAGTATTTGGCCAATCAGAGAATGCAAAAAATGACTAAAAAGGGTACTCCTCGAAACTCAGAAATAACTCGGAAATGGGATTTTGGCGGAATCACCGCATTACCGCTACTCGGTATTTTTAGCCCAATCACAGAACAAAGCATTGGACCAATCAGAGAATGCAGAAAGAACTAGGAAGTATTTGTCCAGTCAGAGAATGCAAAAATTAACCAAAAAAAGACTACTCGGAAATCGGAACCCGGAAATCAATCAGAAATCGGCAGAATTGGTAATTGGAATTGGCAAAAATCGGATTTTGTACAGAATTGGGAATCTGCATTTCAAACCGTCCCTAAAGCATTACAGTATCAGGCCATAGCAGTGACTACCATACGAGCTGGTATTACACACAATGTGCTGCTGCTCAGACACCACTTATTTGGGCAGATATATTAGAGCATTTGGCAGCGGTTATTTATTGCCAGAAAAAGTAAAACATCCTGTAGCATGCATGTAAAGATTAGGATTTATTGTGCCAGAATCCTTGAACAATTTTATCAAAAGCCCATTTCTATGTGGTGTTTTATCGCCATAAATCACAGGGCAGAGATCTATCAGAGGACACCACCTCGCAGATAAATGAACAGTGAGGGGAAGGGGGTCAGCACAGATTCTCCTTCTTACGACCTGTCACTGGCGGAAACCCGCTAACGTTTTACTCATCATTTTTCACCCGCAATATTCAGGAAAGCCAAACAAGAAATAACATCTGGACAGAGCTAAATGAAACAGATCTATAGAGGAGCAAGACAAAGAAAACAAATGCGCCTGGGTCTGTGTGGCATGAGGAGAATAATGGATCCAGCTCTTGCTGTTGTC